>NC_056744.1:710015900-710100900 GCF_019279795.1 Protopterus annectens
TGTGTGTGTGTGTGTGTATATGTATGTATGTGTGTAAATATGTGTATATATGAATATATATACATATATATATTTATATATATATATATATATATATGTTATGAATATGTTAATTTTAAGCACCAGATAGGATAATTGGGTAGGTTTAAAATGGCCTACTAGGGCAGTTAGCCTAGTACTAACTTATAAATCAATATACGTAGTGTGTGTGTGTGTGTGTGTGTGTGTGTGTGTGTGTGTGTGTGTGTGTGTGTGTGTGTGTGTGTTTAACATTCCAGGTTTCATTTGTTGGTGTCAGAAAGAGATGGTATATTTACTATGGCCTTTTTATGTTATTCTGACTCTGTAATTTATTATTCTTTATTACATCCAGCCACCATTAATGGCTATTACATTGGCATGTAATTCCCACCATTCGAATGTGAATTAGCTTCTGGATCATTGATTAACTCGCACCCAAGCCATTCATCTCACTTTTGGGTCTAAAAGTCATACACCGGTTACAGGTGGTACTGATGGACATTCTTTGTTCCTCTTGGATGGTCTGTACAAGCTGCACTCTTTTTGTTGCTGACACCTTTGGAAATGACTGCTGCGCTAAAGATATGACTTGATCTTGTACAGATATTCTGTTTGACATTAACAGATATTCAGCACAGCAGCTTTTGGATTACCCCTTGTCTGCCTGTGTCTACTACTATATCCACAGCAAAATCATATGCAGCTGAATGTAAATTGATGTCTTTACACACGTCAGAGCTTCTTAAAGTCATCTTTTCACAACCACCAAACCTGGTGTCCCACTTTCCGACTTCCACCCTGGTAGTCAACTAACCAGACTGCGTCCCCCCTTTTAAATTTCTGGATCCACCACTGTGATATATTACATAGTCCAAGGACAAACCTGCCCACTATTCAAGCTGTGCCTTAGCTACCAACTTTAGTAAATCCAATCATCTGTGATGACTATAACATATTTTTTGGTATTGGTTCCAAAGGTTGCTGTAGATTCTCATAAAACTGGTTCCTCCTCTTCAGAATCTGCAGTTAATGCATAAACTTGTATCGCTATAATGTTGAATGTCCTACCTTCTACTCTGATTGAGATCATTCTATTGTTTTTCTCCCGGGCCTCCGCTGAAAATTGGTTTAGTTCCAAGTCGGACTTCCCCGGATAACAAATGTTAAATAAATTAATTTTCTGTGTCATCTCAAATGGACCCTGCCGTTCAGCCAAAAAATATGTTTCCAGCTGTGGGAAATAAAACTGGCTCTTGGGTTGCAGCTTTAATTCTCTGGGTGTTGTGTTTACATTAGTCACACTTTTTGTGTAACTAAATTAGCTTTAATTTGATGTGACAGGATTACCAGACATCATTGAAACCAAGGTTTTCAGTTGTCCTTTTTAAAGATGCCCAACCATTGTGGGTGCTGAAATCTTTTAGCTGCACATTTGGCTAAAACAGATATAATCTTTGCATTGAAGTTTTTTGCTTCAGGTTTAATGTGTTCAGGTGTACATAAATAGCTAGAGTATTTACTAATACTACAAATATATTTTTGCAGAGAGAATGTCATACACATTCATTCATTCATCCATCTACAACCCCTTTTCTCATTTTTACACGTGGCGTTGGGATGTCACTTCTACAGTAACAATCATCTAGAGCCAAGGTTTACACTGCCAGGTGGCTATCTGTGCCGCAGCTGTTCTTCCATACCACACACTCATACCTATGGCCAATGCAGTGTCTCCAGTCCTCCTATTGCATGTCTTTGGAATATTGGAGGAAAACCAAGCAGACCGGGAGGACATGCAGGCAAAACACTGTTATCCTCTGAACACTTGCTTATATACAGTGTACTAACATCACTGCGTGTTCGGTGTAAAACGCTTTGCTTCCAGATGTCTGCCCTACTCAGACTGTCTATTTTTGGTAGAAATGTACTTTATTCTGTTGCTTAGGAAGGCTAACTGTTGCCTGTTTTATTTTGTTCATTAGAATTACCTTTTATGTCATTTTGGGGTTTACTTGCACACTTTATCACATACATTTCTTGCTTCTCATCAGTAGTCTTAGTTTTGCTACATGTAGATGAGTGACCAGGGTGGGTTGAATGGGGCAGCTACCTGGGTGCAATATGTCTAGTAGCTCAGTCTTCATTCTGATGTGAATAGCAGTAATGCATTTTCTGTAAGGGCTGAAGTGCTCCTTGTTCCTTGTCAGTTGAAACTAGTGGTTTTCTGCAGTGAAAAGTTTTTTTTTTTTTTTTTTTTTTTTTACCTCAAGTATGTAAAATCCCTTTTTCTTTTTTGTTGAGGGAAACACTACACTGGCGAATGGCCCTGAATGCCAAAACAGCTAGCTACACCTCTGGCTGTAGGCATCATAATATTTAAGTGTGGCATTTTCTTGTTTGATCTCAGGGGATGCTGTTCTCCATAACTGATGCTTCCATACTGTGTAAGATTTCCTTACCCTTCATATCAACCTGTTTACATTAAATGCCTTACTTTGTCATAGGTACATTTTGTATGTCTGTGTTTTTGAACTACAGTTCTTCTTGTTATAATTTTCAGATATGAACCAGTACATAACACATGGTTATTAATCATGTAAGATTCCTCAGTCTTCTGATCTTTCATCCTGTCACTCATATTCTGACTTTCTGTTATGTGGGGTATGTCACCCTGACTGCATAAGCTATCCTACCTTTTCTGTGTTTTGGCTAAAACACATAAGCCTGCTTAGTGCCCTGTTGTGGTCTCCTACTACAGGTTTACTTACTCTGTATATTAAGCCACTTTGCAGCTCAAAACATGGGCAAGAAGCAGGAACATTTTGTTCTACAACGTCAGCTGTATTTTCCTTCGTTCTGCTGAAAGTGTCATCTTCCCGCTCTGTCTTTTTAAAAGGTATTTGGCATACCTGGATAATTTCCCAAAGATTAGCCTGTCACGATATAGAAGGTACTGCCTCTTCACCTACCAGTACAGGCATCAGGGTCTTAGTATCAAGCTCTTCTAGAAAATACAACACATACCAGTATTCTTTACTGGTATCTCTGCCTTCGTTATTTTTTCTTGTTTGATTTCTTTATGTGATTGATGCATAAAACCATATTCCTTTTGCTTACACCTCTTGTTTGTTTGCTCAACAGGTATGTCATTAAGGCTCTGGACAAGACTGTGTTATCTGTCACTGTATACTACTTTCTCCTTTATGCACCTTACTTTCTCTCTCAGAATGACTGAACACCATTTCAACCTTTGTTTTCTTCTCTGGGTTGCTTTCCTTCTGAAAAGGGAACTTCAGAACACCTTTACTTTTCCTAGTATTTACAGCCACCTGTTGTGTAGATCTTTGCTTATTTGAATTTTCTATGCTACACTGAGAATAATGGGATTAGGACACTGACTGGATAATGTTTCACGAGGAAAAATTCTTTGAAGTTTGCTTGGGGTATAACGATATCTGTGCAAAAATTTGAAACTTTCTGTAGTTTGTTGCATACTTGGGAGCCATAGATATGTCCTCCCTCTGTTCCCTTGTACTTGCATTTTCCAGTCTCTCTTCCCAGTCTTCTCTAACCTCCTCTAATTGATTCTTATAGTTATCATGTAGTATTTTATATGCCCTACTAATTATCCCTTTGTAACAGCAGATTCTGTTCTAGATTCAAGTAAAAACTCAACCAAAATAGGCCTTTCACTTAGGATTCTCCTATCCATTTCTCTCTGTCTACACCCTGATATCAGTCCCTGGTAAGGAAAGCAGAATGTAGCTTAAATGTCTTGTTGGCCTCACTCCCTCTCTATTACTTTTCCCTCTTTAGTTATTTGCTCCAAATAACTTGGTTCCTTTCCCAGTTTTCTCCAGTAAATTTCAGTTCCATCTTGCCTATTTCCTGTACATCTGTTTGCTGTCATCCCTACTGGCAAAATCTCCTTTCTCTATTCTCTTTTTGACATAATTCTTAGATGCTTTCTACAACTTTATGAATATAATGCTATGTCTTGTTGTTCTTATTTTGAATCCCAAATCCCATTCTCACTCTAGTTCTTGAACTCCCCCCACCCCTGCATTACCATTATCACTTTCCACTTTGAATTATAACCAACTGCTTGTGATATGTATATGATAAGACTTAACTGTGTAGCTCTAAAATATCCTGTCAAATTAGGTAATCCAAAACCACCTTGTTGTATTGCAAGGATCAACTTATCCCACTTAACTCGTGCCTTCTACCCTTCCCAGATAAATTCCTTCAAATCTTTATCGTTGCTCACAACTTTTCCTTTGGTTGATAAAAATATGCCTGACTTGTATATAAAACTTAAGGGAGTGAAAACTTTTTCACTGTTTGTATCTTACTATCCAAATCCATAAACAAGAGCATTCAGTATATCAGTTTGTGTATTATCTTTTGTTTAGTCTCCTCCCACATATCCTTATTTGCCATAACATAATCATTTTAAACCCATACTCCTAAGTACTTCATTTTATCACGTCCCTGTAAATACAGATATTGTTGCACCAGTTAGTGTGTTGGCACATAGTTTATGTATAGCTATTGCCTTTGTTTTGTCTTCATTAATTTTGTGTCCAGAAAAGGCTTAAAACTGTCTCAGAATGTTCCTCAACACTAAAATGCCCATTCCTGGTTTGATCAGGTACAAAATAATATCTGAATATAAAGCCAACTTTTCTTGATTACCACCATATCCATTATATCTTTCATTTTCTGAGCGTCTTACTTTCTTTGCCAGTGGTTCTAAATATAATGCAAATAAAGGGAAAAAAGGACACACCTCCCTGGTTCCTCTGTTCAAACAGAACTTGTCAGAGACGACCCCCAACACGCACTTTAATTTTCACCTCTGATCCCTCATATATACCAATAATTAACCTTATTATTGTCTTAGGGAATGCAAATGCATCCATTGCCCTGCTCATAAAATCCCAGCTTACTCTTTTGAATGCTTTGTCTTCATCACGACCCACTAACAACAGTGGTATTCTCTTACATTCTGCTTCCCTCTGGATCATCATTGTTCTGTTAATGTTGTCAGATGTTTGCCTCTCCTCCACAAAGCCACATTGATCCATATCTATCAATTTTGATTTCACCTTTGCCATTCTTTTACCCATTATAGATATAATCACTTTATAATCATGATTACATGCAGAGAAAAGCACCAGTGTGGAAACACAGCAGTCGTAGTTCAAAATATCCACAGGTAAAATAGGCAGCAAGTAAAATAAATCCAAGTATGGAAACACAGCAGTCACAATTTAAAGTATCCAAAGGTAAAGTAGGCAGTAGACAACAGGCAGCAGGTAAAATAAATGCAAGTTTAATGCATATATATAAACTGGTAAGCACTTTCACTATGGAATCATAGCTTCTTCAGACCCTTGGGGTTTGGATTCACTGAATAACCATCCTGAAATCCTTTATTTATCAGATTCACATGCTCAGGTATTTCCAAATGTGTGTCATGTAGCATAGCTATTTGCACTCTGCATTTGTTAATATAGTTCACTACTCTTTCTTTTTTGTATGTACATGTGATACCATTCATGTTCAGAAATAATACAGAAAGTGCTGCCATTAAGTTAAGAAGTTTTTATTCCCATCTGTTATTTATAGCAGCTTTTTTGTTTTTAAATGTCTTGTTTCAGCTTTTGTGTTGCATACATTGGCAGGGTAATTTTTATACAGACGTTTCTTGTTATGTCCGTTTGAACCTATGTCATATCTTGCAAGACTTAGTGCTTTGGTATGCTTTAGTCTGTTTTCAAGTCGGTTGTTTTTCTTCCCTCAATATATTTTGTACAACAGAATCGGGAAGAGTCTGCACCCAAGTTTTCATGTTCTAGGTGTAATAGGTAGGAAGACTTCTAAACCATGAGCAAGTTCTAGTAGGCATTGAATAGTGTTGGCTTCCATCAGAACCCTTATTTGACTCCACCAGATCCCATATTTTTCATTTTTTTTAATTGCATCTCACAGGCATGTAGTTCATTTGCATTTCTTTTCCCTCATTACTAGTTTAATTTGCTATATATTCTATTTTTCTACAGATATCTTCCAGGTAAATATTAAATACGTGCCATTTAGACAGATCCACCTCCATTAAATTGGTGAGCTGGGATTATTAACACAGGTGTTTACATCTGCATCCCTTGCTCAAGGTCAGACGTGTGTGTGTGTGTGTGTGTGTGTGTGTGTGTGTGTGTGTGTGTGTGTGTGTGTGTGTGTGTGTGTGTTGAGAAGGGGGTAAAGCTATTAGTTTGGGTGATCAATGTGACAGATACATGTTTTGTTTCTATATGATGCTGTAAAGCTTTAAATCCATACCACTGATGCCATATAATTTGCAAAGGACAGTTGGTCTTCAGAATACTCAGTAAATGGACATTGTTGACTGGGATGATAGCAAACACCTGCCATGCCTAAAGAAGCTTTAATGCTGTCCAGCTGCAGAGGAGATTTACAGTCACTGGTTCTCCAGGATCTTATCTATCCCAATGCTTCGCATTTCTGACTTACTAGCAATGACTAAGAGTTGTCATAGGATCATAGGAAGTTACTAGGCTAATGGCCCTAGGATCCTTACAAGTATAGCCAAGTTCTACACTTATTTCAACGATCATCATGAATTGCCGCTGTCCGAGGGACACAGGTGGAAACCCCAGGATGAATCTACGGTTACCTATCCCATCATCTAGATTGCGTTTGAAGAGGGCCAATGAGGTGCTCTGTTTTACATAAAATGGAAGTCAATTTCAAAGGTGTGGTAACCTCTGGGAGAGAAATCTTTCTCTCCAGCAGGTTCTGTTAATGTCACATTCCAGGTTAAGGTCTTTAGAGCGAGTAACCAGTGTACCATTTGACTTGCAGATATGCAGCATTTCCATTAAAACAGAGTCATAGCTTGCCTTATATGCAAGGCATAGATCGCCTCTGAGCAGTCTGTATGAAACAGAATAAAGTGACAGTGATTTCAGATGATCTACATAGGACAGATGCTGAAGACCTTGAATTTTCCTTGAGGAACCTTTGTGGTCTCTCCAGTTGCTGCATGTGCTTGGAAAGCTACATACTAAAAGGGCATTATACTCAATTATTGGCCTGATGAGGGAAGAGTACAGATAGATTATAACTTCTTTTTTTCTGAATGCAGTTTATGAAATGAGCAATAGAGAATGCCGTTCTTACTACTGTGGTGACATGGTGATCAAAGGCAAGGTTACTGTCAACCTCTGAGTGTGTACTTAGAGTTTTGATATTGACATGGTAAACAGGAACATCGCACTTACCGAAAGGGATGATAATACATTTTTTCACATTGACTGTGGCACCAGTCATTTGTTTGTGTAAGACCCTCTTGTAAGATGTTGATATCCTTTGGAGATTTTATGACCGCTCCGAATTTGCAGTCATCAGCAAACTTTGTTAGCCACCCAGGGGCCGCTTGTGCTGTAGGACTGCGGCCCCCCACCTGTAAAATGAATAAAATAACCCCCCCCACCGTAGAACATAAAAAATAAAATTTAAAAAATTTCCGGACTCCGCACATGCGTGCTTAGTTCTTGGCTGCTGTTTTAGGCAGACCAAAACTCCACGCACGCATGCATGCTCATTCCTGAGCTCCAGACTGCTCTGTTAGGCAATCCAGATAGGGAAGGCAGGAAACTCTGCCCTTCCAACCCAGAGGTCTGTACGGTGACGACCGCACAGACAGGAAAGTCACCGGACTGCATCACCCGCAGGCTGGAGGCTCCAGCCTCCTCACGTCTTGCGGGAGACCCAACAGTATGTGCGGGCTGTTATGGAGGACAGAGACAGGTGATCGGGCTGCAGGATCACTACGGAGGACTTGGCTGGGCTGCTGCAGAGTACAGGATCCCTACAGAGGACAGAGACAGGATTATAGGGTGTGTGTATGGGCCGTTATGGAGGACAGAGACAGGACGTTTATGGAGGACAGAATCTGCAGTGTGTGTGTGTGTGTGTGTGTGTGTGTGTGTGTGTGTGTGTGTGTGTGTGTGTGTGTGTGTGTGTGTGTGTGTGTATGTATGTGTATGTATGTATGTATAACATGCCCCAGTTGCTACATGGTGGTGGGTAGAAAATAAGGCTTGAACCCTGTACCTTGGACACAAGTGACAAGAGCCTGAATTCCCTACCCACCACCATTTGTAAAACATTTGCAGATTTTTGCCTCATATTTGTTCTGTTCTGTTCCTCATAAAATCTGTGGTTTCTGTATTTTTGTTACTTAACACAGACAGTAGTGCAGTGGTAGCATTGTTGCCTGACAGCTACAGGTTGTCTGGTTTGATTCTTGGCTGGGGTGCCTTCTGTGTGGAGTCTGCATGTCCTCCCTGTGTTTGTGTGGGTTTGCTCTGGTATCCTCAATGGATATTTGTCCCTGTTTTTTGGACAGTATTCCCCCATTATTGGCTTCGTCCAATTTTTTGTGCCAAGTTTGAGAGTTATGGTGATAGCTGAACTCACTGAATATGTTTGGGGGCTGTATTCCTCCATTATTGGCTTTGTTCAAGTTTTTGTGCTAAGATGTTGACAGCTATGGTGAGAACTGAATTCACTAAATGGTAGCCATTTAAGTTTCAGTCTTCCTTTCTTTCATAAAAATAGATTATTTGGCGTAGTGGTATGTTGCTCTGACTATTTTGCACAGGGTCCTGGGTTCAATACTTGGCAGTGAAATGTATGGTGGTAACACAGCATTTTATTCTAGCAACTTTCCAATATTATACAAGCAATGTTTAAAATGTGACCCTGTTTTTTGGGCTTTTGCCCCCCCCCCCCAAATAAATTTTGGCTTTGTCCAGATTTCTTGTGCTGCAAAGTTCAGAGAAACCGCGGAGTGTCGAGTAGATTTTACAAGGAGCTGAGAGCTGCAGGGGAACAAAAGTTTAGTGCTGCTTATGCTGAGTCTGCATACATTGTTAATAGCACAACAGGTAGTGTACTTCCTTTTGATGCAGAAGGCTGTGGGTTCTACACCCACAGTAGGTAGACGCATTGCTGATACTGTACTCTGTTGTAAAGGGGTTGGATGTTGCTGTCCTCTTTGGCAAAGATACCTAGTAACTATGAACCTGTTATCAGGTTTGCCATCCATTCCCTATTGCGATATTACTAGCTTATCATTTTTTAATGCAACATAGGCAATTTATTCCTCAAGGACAACAGGCACTTTATTTGTCGATGAAACAATGACATATAAAGGTGTTTGCTGGCAGTAACCTCTGCATTAGTTAACAGAGTTCTTTAATGTGGAATTATTTAGATGACTTTTACTTCTATAAAGATCGTGCATATTTACTGATACTGGTGGACTGTAGAAGTTTGAGTAGACTTTTATGATGGAAATATTCTGAACTGGGCAGTTTTGTCATTATTGGTGCATGCATTTTGTTTCATTGTTTACTGGAAAAATGTTCAAAACAATACATTTAAAATGCCTTCTAACAACTGTACTGTAATGTACAAGGAATATAATTTAATACAGTCAGGAAGGTGTATCAAAGAGCATGTGTATGTTTTGTGTTCAAGGGGCCTATGAGTTGAAAACAGCACAAAATTAATCTCTATCTGCCACTGGCAAAATGTATTTTCTTTGAATGTGGGTTTCAGTGCTGTTTCAATGAATGTGAGTTTCAAGGGCAGAGAAGTTTTAATGTTAAGTCTAGTTTCATTGTGAGACTGCATTGCTTTGTTAGCAGATATCTATTAGGGTTTATGCTGTAAAATATAAAATAAAACTTTCAAATGAAATCCATATCATCGCAGAAATAAAGCACTATGCACATTACAGTGTTTATGGCAAATGGGGCATAATAACCAAGGAATGGGACATTGGAATGGCTGCAGGGGGTACTCTCCATTCGACCATGATTTTGTGAGGGGGGGGGCAGCAAAATCAGACAGCCCTGGCTGAACTATACCTCTCAACTGTCCAGAATTTTGCAGAATGAATAGATTTTTGCTTCTTATTTTTGGTTTGTTCCTCATAAAATTTGTGGTTTTCTGCCAAATCATTTAGGAATGAAGTCACTAAATAATGACACTGATTTTCAGACGTCATAACCTTCAGAAAAATGCATGCTAAAGCAAGACCTGTTATTCTATCAGATGTCTTAAGTTTATACAAGAGCAGTTTTTAGTACTGTCTGTATGTTCCCCCAATATATTTGGCCTTGTCCAGATTTCCTGCATTAAGAGGTTGAGAGGTACATGCAAATAAATTGCTTTATAGAATTAGGAATATCCAAACCTCTCAACTGTTCCCAATTTTGGCTCAAAATGTTGCTCTCCCCCTAATAATCCCTTTGCAAAATGGCAATTTTGGAAGAAAACGTGGAGGGTTTACAATTATAAATAACTGTAATGATCAGAGTTATAGATTACTTTTATTTCAGAAATGCATGTAGATGCTCTTATTTTGTCAGCTGCTCAATTAACAGTACTAATTTTAAAAAGGTGTCCCTTCTTTGACAAGTTCCCCGCTTTATTGTGTGGCAATTTTATATTTTTGCATAACATATCTGGTCTGTTATTCATAAAATTGTGGTTTTCTGGCAAATTAGTAGCAAATCATTAAAGACTGAAGTTAGAAAATAATGGCAGATACTTGAATTTCAGATTTCATACCCTTCAAAAATTCATACTAATGCAAGACCTGCTACTATTCTATTATCTTTCTAAGTTTATAAGAGCAAAATTTAAAAATTGTCTTTATTTTAGGGCCTGTGTCCCACTTCTGTATATGGCTTTGTCCAGATTTCTTGCTCTGAAGTTGTGAGGTATGAGTGTCAGAGCCATCACTGTCAGCCAGAGACATTTCAAACAGTGACCTACTTGTCGCATCCCACTCCCCATTGTACTGGCGCTGGATGTGTCCAAGCAAGGCAAGGAGCAGTTATGCAGTGTAAGTGTGCAGAGTATTCCCCCATCCAAGGTAGACTACAAGTATGACCGTGGCTTTTCTTCTGTCCTTGATTTTGCAGAATGTTCTGGTTTTCTGTCATATTTTTATACTGTTGATTTATGCTTCTTCTTATTCAGAAAATGCATTCTGTTGCAGTGCCTTGTTGCTCTGTATTAAAGTAGCAGTGCTTTAATGACCATCAGATAAGCTTGTCAGAGATTGTAAGATGCAAGTAAGCTTTAATAAGCATACTGTTAATGAACTACCAACATTGAAAGCCTTTTCATTGTTGCCATGCAGAGAATATTTACATAACTAGATAACGTATAAGCCTTAGGTATTGAAATGCATGACAGTATTTGTAATAAAGGACAGGATTACAGTATTTTCAGAAGCTCATTACATTTGTTGGAGACTTGCAGTTATCTTTGCAGGCTTTACCCGTAAACTAAACAGAATGCCAATCTATCATGTGTGGTCCATAACTTGTGCAGTAATCCTTTAAGCAATTTATCTTGAGCTTGTTTCTTGTTTGCTGTTCATTTTTTACTTTGATCATGTGTTCCCCATGAAACAAGTAGATAGTTGTTGTCAGGCAGCAGGTCTTTTTTGGATAAGAAAATTTTTACAAGTGGAGGTATCACAGAGAATGCTACTTTCAGCATGTTAATTGGTAATTTTATAAAGCTGAATATAAATTATAATTAGAACTGCAGTGCAAGGAGAAGTGGTTTGAGCTGAGTGCTGCTTGTTTTTTTTATACTTGATTTTGACTGGCATTCTAGTAATGTATTTAAAAAGCAGTTTATTTTTTTATGCCTCACAACCATTGTGCTTCCATCTAGATATTAAGTAAGTTGTCATGTAGCCAATGCATTGAAATATTTTTTCTTCTACACTTCATTTTGTCTTGATTGGACTCTCGTAATGACGGTTTGGCACCCAGGGCAGCGTATTTAATTAAAGTTCCAGTTGTTGTAGTTTTGAGCATAGCTCCACCCCTTTCTAGTTGGGCACACCCCTTCCCATTGGCCCCACCCATTCAGCTGTCTCCTGCAGCCCCCCTTTAATTTGAAGTCACCAGCCGCCACTGCAGCCACAGACCTTTAGTTTTAGCTTGTTCTTCGGAGAAATAGATTCCAAACAGTAGAGGCCTCAAGACTGATCCCAGTGGAGCACCACTGGTTACAGGTCTGCTGTTGGAGGTGGATTCCCCTATTTTGATTATATGGGTTCTGTCAGTGAGCCATTTAGCAACCCATCAAATGATATAAGGGAAGATACCTAGCTGGGTGAGTTTGTCAATGACGCCTGAGTGGGTGATAGTGTCAAAATTCTTGGCCAAGTCTAGTAGGCTGTATGCATAGATTTCCCCTTGTCCAGGGCCTTGGTGACTGCCTCAAAGAAGTCCACCAGGTTTAACAGGCATGATCTCCCTTTGACAAATCCAAACTGAGTAGCAGATAAGGCAAGTCAGGCTAATAGGTCTATAGTTCCCGGGGTTAGTGGAAGCATCACCTTTGTGCAAGGGTATAATGATCGCCATTTTTCATTCAGCTGGGACAAAGTCCGAGCTTAGATTATGATTGAAACGAGTAACCAGTGGAGTTGCTAATTCTTGTCTGAGCCCATGTAGGACACAACCTGGGATGTTATTGGGTCCCTTAAATGCTGTGTTTTTGGCCTTAGAGAGGGCATTTATGACCTGCTGTTTAGAGATACAAGGTAGAGGACAGGTGGTAGGGATGTCATTGGGTAGTTGTGCCAGGGACGGGGGGGTGAAGTTTTCACAGAACCTGTCGACTAACGGGTTAGCTATGTCCACAGGCTCCGCATATGTGGTATCATTAACTACCAGTTCAGCATAAATCTGTACCTTTCCGTTTAGGTTATGGATGTAACTTAACGCTTTGCGGCTGTCCCGTAATTGAGGAAGCTAATTTGGATTTGTAGTTTGCATTGGAGGATTTCACAAGAAGTCTTATTTGCTTGTTTAAGCTGAGGAGGGAGTGTTTCCAGTTTAGGGCTTGCTCTGTCTTACTCTTAGACAGCAATTTCTTCCTCTTATTGTAAAGCTTGTTAATGGCAGTTATCCACCAAGCAGGTTTGCTGTTCTTTGAGGAGCTTTTTTTAGTCCTATCAGGTATGGCCGAGTCAGTGCAGTTATACAGATGTTTATATAAAGCATTGGTGTAGAATTTGGTGTAGTTGCCAGTTCCGTCTGAGGGGGGAGGTTCAGTAAAGCTATTTATACCATCCTGTAAGAGGTTATAATCTGCTTTGGAGAAGTTTTTGTTTGGTTGCTGCTGGGGGGGGGGGGGTCAGGTGTGATAGTAACTTCGAATGAGACTGATTTGTGGTCAGATCTCACTAGGGAAAACCTCACAGTGGGGGTGCTACAGTGGTCCCCCATATTGGTAAGCACAAAATCCAGGATGTTGGCACCACTTGTGGGGATATCAACTAGCTGGTCCAGTGCATTGGAGTTGACAAAATCGAGGAACGTTTGTGCAAGTCAGTTAGAGCACAAGTAATTTACCCAGTCAATGGAAGGGTAGTTAAAGTTGCAGAAAAACAGGGTGGTCAGATGTATGTTGATAGAATCAAGTAGATCCAAATAGGCAGAGTGGGTGTCCTGATTCATGGAGGGGGTCCTGTAGCTGGCAGTGACTTGAATAGGTGTCCTACCAACAGATAATTGCACCTGAAGTATCTCCAGGGAATCATACTGTTTAACCAATCTAGAGATGTATTTATGTTTAATGAATATCGGTAAACCACCTCCTTTAGTTTTCACGTCAGTTTGTTGTCTGTACGTGTGGACAGAGGTGTAGGCTGGTAGGGTTGGGTTACTCTCCGTAGCCTTGAACCAGGTCTCCCTGACTGCACAAATGTCTGTCTTCCAAGGTGAGGACTGCTTCCATTGAGTGCAGGTTCATGCTAACGCCTAGCGTTTAGCAGCATAACGTTGAGGTTGTTTTTAGTTGGAGTTTTTACGTCGGGAATTTTGTCCTTAAGACACTGTCTAAAAAAGGCACTACAGGGGTGGCAAAAGCCTTAGCCAGTAGCCAAAATCCCAGGTGTGACAGATAAAGACCATCTCTGGCAAAGCAATGAGGTCTGTCAATCATGTCATCCCCGGCTGACAGATGCTATATCCCCTTAGAATGACACCAGAAACTAAGGCAATTATATTGAAGTCAGTCATTTTCTGTTTGTACTGAGGCATCATCCTAGGCTAGGTGAAGTTAAAATGCTGCTCAAGGTTAGGGACCTACTTGCCTGAGAGACACAGTGTGAGAGCTCAGTCATGTCTCACTTCATATAGTTCAGAGAGACCTTAGGTTATTTTAGAGAAACACACACACACACACACACACACACACACACACACACACACACACACACACACACACACACAGTCGCACACACACACGCACACACACACACACCTTGTTACTAAACTTTTCTTTACATTTTACGTAAGGACAATAGCAAGCTTCACTCAACCTGTCACTATTTGATGAGAGTCAGTTTTATGGCCTCCTGAAATAAGGACTTGTCTTGGCAAATCAAATTTCATGTTTTGATGATTTTTTTTTTTTAATTAGGCCTTTTACTTGATTTGACGGCACGTAAAAATCTACTGCCAATCTTTAGCGGACCGGAGTTCCGCTGTGGCAACTCCTAACCAGGAAAAGCCAAAAGACACAACAACAACTTGATTTGACCTTTTCAGTGATTCTTTTGGAATGATTCTCTCCTTGTTGAGTATTTCAGTCAGGCTTTTACATTGTCCCTTTTTGTATTTGTGTACTGTTACAGTGCCTAGACACTCTGGTATTGTAAGTCACTTTAGGAAAGAAGACACGAGTTTGAGGATATAGATAAAGAACAATGCAGTTGGAGGCTGGTATTCTTAGACTATTATGAAGGTTAACAAATGATAATTTTTCTTAAGAAGTCAATTATTTTTGTGTAGAGTCATTGTTGTCCAATAGATTGTACCTGCTATTTAGGACTGAATAAGCTCTACAATCCAATATATGATGGTCTTCAATCCTCAGGGTTCTTTTATTATCCTTTTGATCTGGACTTTCTGTAGCTGTGGCCAAACCCCCCCCCCCCCCCCCAGTTGGTGCCCTTCATTTTGTACATTGTTGTTTGGTGATATTGAGGCTGCTTCTAAAGGTGACTGTCTGCATTCCGTATTGGAAGTCATCATTTCTCATTGCAGTGAAGGACATAAGGCTCCTGAAGGTGTACCTTAGGGGTGTTAAATTGGTGCATGGTTAACACATCCACATGCAGCTGTGGATACTCAGGTTCCAGTAGCCTCCTGGTGTCAGAATATTGAATGGTGCGTTGGATACAATGCTGCTTTTCCTCCTCAGGGGTGAATTCTTGTATCACCCAGTGCAAGAATTGTCTGTGATAGAGGCCGGAGGTTGACCATGTGCTGATTAAACAAACTGAGGCACATCTGGAAGTTTTCCAGAATTTCTCATTCAGATCTGTTAATTCTATGTTTATTTCTATAGGTAGCAGTTCATTGGCAAAGTTGGGCAGTTGATATCTGCATCTTTACACATCTGCACAACTGGTACAGGTTTACTGTAATTAAACCAAAGTGCTGTATATGTCTTTTTCTAATTATTATTAATTTACTGGTTGATGGACTGGTCTATTGACCCTTTTATAGGGCATGACATGGGTCATTTTGGTAGTAGGCACTACTGCATGTTGTTGGATAATTTTTGTGTGGAAATGAAGACATAATTAATACTTTTTTGAATTCTACCATTTAATCACTTGTGATCATATTTCCTATTGGTGCTGTCATGTTAATAAAATGGGAAGGCTGCTTGCCCTGATCATTTCTTTTTATGTAGTCTTTGGCTAGTTTTTTGTTTAGTACTGTCAACAAAGTGACCTTATAATTAACTTTCTTTCTTTGTAACAGTTTGGATTATATTTTATTTAATAGATTCCATTAATGTCAAAGTTAGCTTCCAGAATAATTTAATACAGACTTGTGGTAAGAATTAGGATGAAGATAAAAAGTAAAGTGGTATATATAATTTATTTACATTGCCAGTTATTTTATGCTTTTCTTTGCCCACTTCAGGAATTAGCCTCAGAATGTCTTGTTTATTTAAGTTGCAAACGTGGTTCTTAAACAAACATGCCCTGACATTTGCTTGAGGAGATGTATATCATCAGATGTCCTTCCATATGGAAGTGTTGTAGTATTATTTACAATAGGGATTCCCTGCCAAGGGCAGCCCGACATCCGGCCAGATAACAAAAGCCTTTAGGTTGTAATGGGTATGCTGTACCTCACTAGTATGCTCCCCGCACACGGTATAGGACATAAATGTGACGTCCGAAAGTATCATCCTCAGAACCCATCTTCAATCGTTGATCTGAACACTCATTCATGTGCTCGTTTCTATTGCTTTCAGATAAGTGCCCTGTTGGGGTTTTTTGATTTTCTTATCTTATGTTTTGCCTTGTTTCTGATTGTTGGAATTCATGTCATCCAGAAAGGGGAAATGCCAGTGCAGGAGACAGATTCCCCATAAAAATCATTTTGAGCATTATTTACTCTGTTTAGGCGCTTTCCACGACCATACATCTTGTGAGATTTGTCAAGCATTCATACCCAAGACGTTGTGGAGTCTGCTTTCTTCCCTTGTGATTTATTTAGAAAACCAGTGACTTAAACTGTTGGCTAAGGATACCATGGAAGGATTTTCCTGGCTCAGTCAGCTGTCTGAAGAAAAAGGCTAAGAAAGCGTGATCTGATTTTTTGGCTGTACCACATCTACTAGACATCTCTCTCTTGATGCTGGGGAAAGCCTGGTGGATCATTCAGTTTCTTTCTTTGATTCCTCTGCCGTGACCGCTTCAGAGGCCGGCATGGATCTGATGCCATTCACTTCCATGGAGGTTTTGCAGACATCCGCTTTGGATGTACAGGGGGAACCATGGATGGTTATTACTGAAGGGCCTAGGGGTGTTCCTCAAACTATAGTGAGGGAAGAGATTCTGACTATCATTATTGAGCATCATCAGGGTTCAGAGCCTCCAAAATTTTTCAAGGCTGATGTCCCACTTAAAAAGAAGCAGAAAATTAAACATTTCATCTGCTCCAAAAGATCCTCAGAGTGAATGGCACAACTTCACTCAAGGTCTGTTTAATGTGCTTATGGCTCTTAAGCCTCCACAGGGAGTTTTTGATCCTGTTCCTCCCTGGACTTCTATCCCTCTTAAGAGACCCAGGGAAGAGGACTCTTCTAAGGAAGATGCTGCTGATTCTGATCCCTTACTTATTCCTCCCAAAGTCCTTTGGCTGTTGACTATGGTTCTGAGGAATAAGTCTGTCAAGTCCTAACTCTCCTTTTCAGGAGATTTCCTTTGGTAATACTGTTTCCAGAATGATGGAATTTTTCATATGGGACTGTGCTCAGGTGTCTGATCTTCAGAAGAGGTACTATGACCTTCTACAGATTTAGTCTCCTAGGCCCTCTGCTGTTCCTCCTGTTCGTGCTGCCTTGCTGCATTCTTTTTTCATTGCATCTCAGGCTCCTGATTCCCAACCCCCTGCTCCTAAAAAACTTGATGGTTTTGTAAAGTACCTGAGAACTACAACTTTCTTTAGAAGTGTCCTCTGTGGACTCCTCTGTGATGTCAGTTGCTTCTTATAAACACTCCAAATAGTTGCCTTCCACTATGTTGCTTACATCTCATAAGTATTAAGTTGCTTACATCTGATAAGTATAACAGAACCATGGAGAAGCTGGAAGGAAGGATGGAAGGTGTATACTTCTGCTGCAGTATCCTTTAGAGCTGTTAATTATCAGACACACATGACTTGATACATTGTGGCTGTTCTTTCTCAGGCCTGTCAGGCTATTTCCGATCTCCCTGATTCTGAGGGGAAGGCTTCTGCTCTTGCTTTGCTAGGGACTTCCTCCCAAGTAGCTCGCCATTCCATTAAATGCAGTTATGATGCGGCTGATGCTACATCTAGGGCTGCTACTTTTGGATCTGTTTTGAGGAGGTATTCCTGGCTCAGACTTCAGCCTTTGCATGATGATATCAAGTCTAAACTGATGGATGCTCCCCTGGATAATAAGGGCTTGTTTGGTGCTGCTGCTGTGAAGTTGTTCAAGTCCCTGCAAGAAACGGGCAAGGCCTTAGAGAAGTTGAAGCATATTTTTGTTTCACCTGTGCCCAAATTTCAGAGCATTATCCTAATAAGCCTCCTTTTGTCCGTAGATAGTCTCGCCCTCCTCCCAAAGGTAAAAAGGGTGGTAAAAAGGCTCCCCCTGCTGAAGCTACAGAGAAGCCACCTTTTCGTGACAAACCAGGTGCTGTCTAACTATCCTTGCCCTGTTCTTCTCAGTCACATTCCTCTTTCTCTATATCTCTCTCTGTCCCTTCCTATTTGACTAAAGATCACCCAAGACTCCTGGGTTCTTTCCATTATTCGCCAAGATTGTCACATGGTTTGGAAATATCTTCCTCCTTTTCTGGGCATTCCTTAGCCTCCTCAGGAATAACTGCCCTTTTTTTCCAGAGCTGCATCAGGGCTTCTTGCCCCAGGGAACTATTCAGGAAGTTCCAGTTCCTCAAAAGGAAAAGGGATTTTAATTCAAAATGTTTTTGGTCCCCAAAAAAGAAGGCACCTGGAGACCCATTCTGGACCTTTCTCAGCTAAACACCTTTTTGAAGGTCCCATCCTTTCAGATGTTGTCCCTTCAAACCTTGTTTCCTCTGCTGCTTGCTCCAGCTTTTTCCGTTTCCATGGATTTCAAGGATGCTTATCTACGCATTCCAATTCATCCCCTTTCAGGAAGTTTGTGTGTTTCTCTGTTGCTTCCTGGCATTCAGTTCTCTGCTTTGCCCTTTGGCCTCTCTACTACCCCAAGGGTCTTCACCAAATACCTTGCACTTGTGATTGCTTTCTGCAGGTTAAGGGGATACAGTTCTTTCCGTACTTGCACAACCACCTCTCCAGAGATCTTACTTCAGCATGTACACTTTGCCATTTTTCTCCTGCAGAGCCTGGGGTTTACTATAAATATCAAGAAATCTTTCCTGACTCCTCCTCAGGGTCATGTTTTTTTTTCTGGGAAACAGGATCCAGACTGTTCCAATGCTGGCATCCCTGCCTCCTTCCAAGGCCTTAACTCTCATTGCTTTCTTTCAATCCCTTCTTTCTCTGGCTTTAATCACAGCCAGGGAATTTCAGAGGGCTCTGGGTTACATGGCTTTCACCATTCCTATGCTGCCTCTAGCCAACATTCTCATCCTTTAGATTTTCTCGTTCCTTTTTTCCATGCCTCACGCTGGACCTTCAGTTGTCCCTCAACCCAGGGGATTTCTTTTCAACCTCCACTCCTCTCTCAGGAACTTTTCACAGATGCCTCAGACGCAGGATGGGGAGCCTCCTTTGGCCTTCTGAAGGTGCAGGGCCTTTGGGTGCTTCAACAAATGAAAGACCACATCAGTGTCAAAGAGAACAGAGCTCTTTTGCTGGCTGTTCAGGCTTTTCATTCTCTTTTCGTTCTAGGGACCCTCAAGATTTTCACAGACAATACATCAGTGATGTGGTATGTCAACAAGTAAGGGGGGAAAAGATCTTATCACCTAGGTAGGTTAGCCCTTTGGGTTTGGGAGCTAGCTGTCCAGTATCAGGTGATCATTCAGGCAGTTTACATTCTCTCAGATCAGAACAAAATGGCAGATTGTCTGAGCAGGTCCATAACACAATCCCATGAGTGGATGCTTCACAAGGAAGTGTTTCTGGATATTGTCCACCAATGGGGTACTTGTGAAGTAGATCTGTTTGCCTCCCCTCTGAACAGACAACTTCTCTATTTTGTACCAGTACCTCATGCCCTCTGGCCTGAAAGGTGGACGCCCCCTCTTTTTCTTGGAAGGGGATGTTTCTGTATGCCTTCCCTCCCCTTCCCCTCATTACGAAAGTCCTGTTCAAACAGGATGCTCCCAAAATCTTGCTGGTGACTCCCCTTTGGCCCAGACAGCATTGGTTCCCTCTTCTTCTGCAGCTTGCCAAGGGCAGTCATCACAAGTTACCTCACAGGATGGACCTACTTGCACAAGACAAGGGATCTCTCATCCATCCCTACCTGTCCAGTCTTCAATTGACATTGTGGGTGATAGGGTTTTGATCCCCTATAGACACCTTTTTTCTGAGAACATACCTCTGGTCCTGCAGGAGGCCAGGATGCCCACTACTAGGAAATCTTACTCATCCAAATGGAACAGATTTTCTGTTTGGTGTCTTTCTTGTAACCTGGATCCACTTACTGTGGATGTTCCTTTGGTTCTCTCTTATTTGTGTGAGTTGCTCAATGCTGGGTTGGCATATTCTTCTATTAATACCCACCTATCAGCTGTTTCTGCTCGTCTGCCGTTGACTCCCCCTTTAGAGTCTAAATTTGAGGCCAAACAGTTTCTTAAAGCCATTCTTCACATTAGGCCTCCCAGAAAACCTCTCTCTTTCCTGGGACCTTAATTTTGTTTTAGAAAAAGTGACACAGTCCCCTTTTGAGCCTGCTGCTTCAGCTTTCTTACAGCAGTGTTCTTGGAAGACTGCTGTTCTTTTGGTCTTCACTTTTGCCAAATGGGTCTCTGAGCTGCAAGTCCTTATGTCTGTTCCTCCTTTTTTAGTTTTTCATAAGGATAGGGTTCCCTTCCTACTAATCCTTCTTTTATGCCCAAGGTGGTTAATGAGTTGTCTCCATGATCAGTCTATTCATTTGCCCACTCTTTTCACTTCTCTGCAGTCTGCTGGTGAGAAGATTGTGCACACTTTGGATTGCATAGACAACTCTTTCATAAATCAGAACAGCTTTTTGTTTCTACTCATCCTAGGTCTATAGGTTTGGCTGTTTTCAAGCAAATCATTTATTTTTGGAAATCTAAATCTATTTCTTCCTGCTGTTCTTTTTATGGGAAGAGCCTTCCTTCTTCTTTTAAGCCTCATTCTACTAGGGCTGTGGCTTCTTCTGGTGCTTCCTTCAAAGTTTGGATACTATTTCTGTTCTTAAGGCAGTTACCTGGACTTCTTTGCATACCTTTACCAAGCACTGTAAGTTGGATGTGATTTGTAGGGCCAGAGCTGGTTTTACTAGGGTCATTCTCCATGCCTTCCTAGAGGGCTCTGCTGGCCCTTCTCCCTCGCAGTCTTCTTCCTGAGCTATTGTACTCTTCCTATTGTAAGGAGTACTGCAATAGGGATATGGAAGAGCATAGTATAGTTGTGTGAAATCTTAACATAACAGTAGATGTCCTTTTCTTCTCTGTTGAATTGTTCGCTTCCTCCCTCCTCCCCCTGGTCCTTTATTCTTCTGGATGTGCTTGTTACCTGCTAGTGTCCTTGGACTGTCATTCCTACTGGGGCTTTTCAGTTCTGAGGATGGTAGGTCCAGACTTCACCTTTATGCCCTACGCTGTACATGGGGAGCATATGTGCGATGTATGGCATACCCATTACAACCTAAAGGCTTTTGTATACGGGTTGGATGTCAGGCTGCCCTTGGTAGGGGATCCCTATTGTAAAGAATACTGCAACAGTGAAGAGAAGGACATTCTGTTATGGCAAGATCTTACACTGAAGTATTTTTTCAATATGGCTACCTATATCAAAAGTTTTGCCTAAGTTTGGTCTAGTGGCTTTGTTTAGTGCAGCTGCAGAGTTCTCATTAGTAGCCACTTCTTGATATAGTATAACAGATGTGCATCATGTTTTTCAGTCAGTGGCCTTGCAAAAGCGTTTTGTTTTGTTATTTTGTTATTCTTCCATCACAGCCTAACCTGTGTACATAAACATGAAGTCTTTACGGAGTCTGTTCATTACTTTTTTTTGGTTCCAAATCATATAAAAATTCAGTCCTGTTGATGTCAAGAAAGTAAATCTTATGAATGCAGAATCATTTTTCAGATTATATGTGGTCTTAATGTTTTTAAGAATGTGCTTTCCTCTGGCATTCAAAGTACAACACAGCACCCTTGCAGGAGATTAGAATGGACTGCTAAAGTTGGAAACGTGGCAGATTGCAGCCAATGCATATGGTATGAATTAAGTTTTTATTTTTTTTTCCGCTAGGAGCAAAGCATCTGTAGGCCACAGTTAGGGAAAAGCAATAGCAGAGTAGGTTGACTGTGGTTTTCTCTTCTGCTGTGTTGCTGGGCCACTTTCTCTTGTTTTAACACAAGAACTAGACCTTAGGATCTTACAGACCAACCACACAGAGATTTCACTGACCACAATTGGAAGTCTGGCAGCACAGCTACAGAACTGTCATTACCCTCTTTCATATAATTTCATACAGTGCAGTTGCATTTCAGTCCGATTTCTTGTGCGAGGTGTGCTTTTTGTAAAACTATAGCCAAATGCTTTGTATTAGGAAGTCAAAACCTAAACTTCTTAAACTACAGAAGTAAGGCAGTCTAAAAAGGTTTCGCTCATTCATTATCTGCTAAGTGAAACCTTTAATTGCAGTTATTCAAAATTATTCAGAGATATGTACTTTATTTGTTTTTTAGATAGTGGGATGTGTTTAATTTAGCTTTTTTTCTTGTGTTTTTGCCAAGATTTCATTATTAGTACTCTGACCAGATTATATTGTACATCGTTAGCATTACAAACAGTATCAGTTCCTAGAGTAATACACATCCAAAGAGAGACCAAATTGTGAAATAGTTTGCAAGTTGTGAAGCCAGATTTGTCTGCATTTTTGTGGTTATTTTACTAATGCTAGTTTCACACAGTACTGTCATAATGCAGTTTTCCCATCTCTTCTTGTCTGCAGGTTACCAAATTTGCTCTGTAGTGGTACACTAAATAAAAAAAAAAAAAAAATTTAATAATTTTTATTTTCATCATTCCAAACGTGCAGTGAAGTAACTATGGCAGCAACATTTTGACAGGTATTGCAGTCTGTGCTTCATACATCATATTGCAAGAAAGTAAACTTTTCTTTGTATTTCTGCTTTGAAATGTCTGTTCAAGGTCTTATTGCTTTAGGGGACTTGAGCTGGCCTCGTAGTGAAAGTATATGTCAACACGATCGGCAGACTAATGCTATCATGACACCCATGAAAGATGCTTTTGTGGTATACTGAATGAAAGCATTAAGTGGGTTGTTCTTAAGTGAGGAGAAGATAAAGATCTGATTTCAGAATTCGCTAAGCAGAAAGGCAATAACATTGGCCCCACTGTAACGTGAGGGTGACTTTGTCCAGTCTAAATAAAGAGACTGCCATCAAGTGCAGCTTTGTTGAACCTGAATGGTCATTGCTGGCAGGAGAAAGATGGACTGAAATCCCTTGTTCCGTTTTGCTTTTTTATTTAAAAAAAAATATATATATATATATATATATATATATCTACAGCAGTATGGGGAAGGAGTGCATTTATGTTATATAATCTTCTGAGAAGGAGCCATGTATTTTTTCTGCTTCATTGGAAAGCCAGTCTACAGATACTGTTAATACTCACTGTCACGTCATCTCAGAGTACCCCAGTGTACAGATACAGGTACGGTACTATTAATACTCATTGTCATGTCATCTCCGAGGAGCAGTTCTAGTGTTAAAAAGTGGAATTTTACATTTGTTTCCTGTTCATAACATTTCTACAAGGGCTTCGGGACGTCTTGGCTATGCTCTGCTTGACTCTTATCCCTACAGTACAAAATCCCCTGCAAGTTCCTAGCTTCCACCAGTGATCAGCTATGATGGTCCATTTGAAATCAACCCCTTCCAAGCATAGATACAGCCATCCTGTTTGCTTGCACTGTCAAGTACCTTGCGATACTCGTCAAACCTGGGTCACCTCTATGGCACCAACACAGGCTATAAGTTATAAAATTATTGAACTTTAGAGGTTTGTTATGTCTGATCATAGTGTTATTTGCATAGAACATTGATAAGACTATTTCATATGTCTGCTGAATATCTCATCTACTTGTATTCAGTTGGCCCTTTAGTTAATTCTTCCTAGGGGTTAGAGTTAGGCAGATTTAATCCCCAAGCAGGATGAGAGTCCTATAGTTCATTCTTTCCCAGACAAGACTGGGAGCCTGATTAGTCTAGTCTGTTTGCAACTCTTGGAGGCAAGAGGCAGGCATTAGGTAGCTGAGCAATCTTCAGCTGTGTGGCCCTACACCCTAACTTCCTCCCTGCTACAATTGTGACTTCAGCATTTACATGCTAATGTGAGTTATGATTGTGAGATACCATCAATACTTCTTCCAGTAGGTAGAGCTACCACTGATGTAGGAGTAGATAGCTAGTTCTGAAGGGAACCAACAATGACAATAACCCTCACACAATAGACATGCTGGTCCTCCATAACTGGTGATGCAAAAACTGCACATTCTACAGTCAGCTGTTCCCAAGGGTGGGATGAGTCTTGAAGCTGTCTGCCTTCTGATGGTGACTGGGAAAAAAATCAGACATTCATGTGCTAGAGCATGGGAAGGAGGCCACAAATACTGATGAGAATGTGCTTAGACCATGATCAGTATTTTATCTTTGATTTCACGGAGACGAGGGGAAGAATGCTGAAAGGCTCAATGGTGAGTGTTTGCCCAGACTTACAAAATCATCCCATTCTAAATCCCCCCAGGTCTATGAAGTTCTGGAAATCTGGGAGTTTGTCTGTCAGAAAGGCTTTGCTGGCAATACCCTGAAGAGAAGTCTACCTATGGCATATGAAGTGTGGCAGTCTAAAGAAAGACATTGATATTGTGAGTAGTGTGATAGCTTTGACAGAAAGAACTGGCTGGATGGAGAGAAGTGGGGAAGCCATTACAGACAAGGAAGTTGTTTGGTAGAAGTGTGGAAGAAATGGAAAAAAAGTGGAGTTTTAACTGACAGAAAAAGAGGACAGGGAAAGTAGGTGTTTGCAGAGGACAGACCACATAAGATATGTTTCTTAGCTACAGAATCTGAGTTTGGAGAGGAGAATATAGAACAGCTCTCTTAGTACAGTGGGACAGGAGTAGCAAGGTAGAAGGATGATTTATTACATTAAGGAAGGGGGTGAGTAAGGTAAAGCTCTGTTGAGAAAAGTAAAGTAATGTAGGGAGATAATTTGTCAGTCCTGGTTAATGGTATAAGTTGTGATGCCCGTGCACTGGCCCAGCAATCAAGGAGCCTCAATCCTCACCACTAACACCAGTGAGGGGCATCCCTATAGGGAAACGATAGTAAATACACACACAATAAAGTACAATTTCCCTTAAGAGCACACAGAGATCGCAGTCAGTCTGGGGCTGGTTGCTCCCTTTCTCTCCAGGTCCCCAATAAGACTCCCACTGGCACAGCTGTAGGGTCCAGATCTCAGCCTAGTGGGCAAGCTAAAACCTTCAGCACCCTGTGCTGGTGATGTTGGATGTTCTCAAGACAAAATGCTCAGAGCTATCTGATTTTCTCTCTTTACATTGATAACACAGAGCTGCTTCACAAGACCTCATTCTTCACACTTCTCTGGTGTTCCCAGGATAACAGAAACTACATTTACATTCTTTACACCTGGTCAGAAACCAGAGCAATAAAGGACATTTATACATGCAAATTCTAGCCATTAACTCTGGTCTTAAAACAATAGGCAGGATACCTCCCTGTAGACATATTGGCACCGAATTTTGACATCAAAGACCATAATAAAATGCTTGACTTAGCTTTCTTGCAGCAGAGTGCACTGTTGTTACATTTTTACAGTTCAATATCCAATGCAGTCTTTTCACATTTAATAGAACAAGCCTGTGGCTTACATTAATATTTACAAATGACATCATTATCTACAAAATTCTATCTGGTTAGGCTGGCAGCCTTTGCCTATCTTCACACAAGTAAAGCAAGATAGCAATATAAAAAGGAAAGCATATTAAAGGATAAAGGATGTAGGCTGGTGAAAGGTGAGGGGAAATGAGAAAGACTACCAAAGAACGAGAAGTGTGGGGAAAAATAGGCGACAGAAGAAAAAGACCCGTGAGGATGTCACAAGAGAAACAATAGAGCTGATCCATCAGATCATGGTAGCTCATGGCAAGAGGCAGACTTAGGAAGAAATAATTCCATTTGACCTGAGTTTGACTAGATGCCCATTAGCCTCTGGAGGAAAGTGCTGTTGAAGATGTGAGAGTGAGGAGCTGACACCAGCTCACACTCTTAGAAAGAAGTTGTTGACAGAGTCCTGTTGTAAAAAGTCATACCTCTAAAAATGGTCAGAAGCTGCAGCTAGTAGTTTGGAACTCTTGTAGCTGGAAGCATTACATGAGTCACCTGCTGTTTCCTATATGCCATTTCTCTGTAATCTCCTCCTTCTCCATGGTATTCCTGTTCATCTGACTTTTAGACACCATTTATAGTAAGTAAGTAGAAATAACTTGCTGTTATGTATAGATGTTCTGCTTTGAAAGCATCTCATATATGGGAGTTTGTTCCTCCATATTGTTGATAGAACCCATCAAGAAGTTAGGATAGTGGGGAACTGCAAGGAGCCACAGGTAGCAAAGGAGGAAATTTAGGAAACATGAAAGTCCCATTCGTTGGCAGAGGTGGTACAGGATAAGGGTAAGACATATAGTAATTGGTGTTTATGGAGTAGGCATGGTGAGAGGAGAAGTCACTTTGGGACAGGGAGTGCTTGAAGTATAAATAGATTAACGAGTCAGTAAGTTGTGTTCTTTCTTCTCCCACTTACCAAAGGTTGAACAGAAGAAAGAGACTGAGGAAAGAAATCTGGTCTTAGACAAGTAGTGAGCGACATAGAGACTAAAATACTATAATAAACAGAGGTCATATGGAAGGCAGACCCATAGAGAGGTGTGTCCCTTTCTCTCCTCCTTAGTATCATTGTACCAACCAAATAGACCTCTTAGATCAGAAAATAAAACACTGCTTAAGGTAGACAAACCCCAACTCCCAGCCGGTGAAATGCTCTATTCCTTCACGGTTTCCAAACTTTGGAATACCTTCTGAACCACAATAACCTCCATCACCTACCCTCCACTCTTTATAAAAATCTCTCTTAGACAGCACCTCTCCTCCTGCTGGTTATGCTCATGCCAAAAATAACTTCTCATTTTCTTCCCCTACTGTGCCACTCCCACTTTACCCCACCTCTTTCCACTCAGCTGGTCAATATGTAGGTACTCTACATGTTCTAATATCACAGTTAAGTCAATGCCTAAGATTGTTTACTGCACTGCCTTCTAGCTATCTATGTAACTGTAACTATATGTCTGTATTTGTATGTATTTGCCTTCTAGCTATCTATGTAATTGTAACTAGCTTTCTATCTTTATTGTAATCTTCAACATGTTTAATGTCATGTGGAGCTTTTCTCCCCGGGCCTCCACTGAAAATGGGCTTACCTAGGCCCAGTGGACCTTCTGGGTAAACAAATGCAGTAAATAAATAAATAAATAAATAAATAAAAGTATGATGAATTTAAAATAGTATGAAATGTAAACTTAAACAGAGTGGAAATAAATGTGGTCAAGGATTACGCCGTCTAGAGCAGTAGTGGGGATCAGTAGTGCGACTCTGGTATCAAATAGTGAAACTAGTGCATAGGTACAGATTCATAAGGCTTGGAAGGTTTGTATGGGGAAATGGTGGTGGTGAGACCATAAATAGATAAAGTTGTTGCTTATGTCCTAAGTGCAGTGAAGTATGGAAATTGTGGGAACAAGTATGTGACAGTAAAATCCTTGAAGACTGGGCATTTACTGTGTTGGGAATAGTTGGAGATCTTCAAGGATGGAATTTCAGAATTAAAATAAGTGCTTCCTCTTTGTAGCTGGTTTAAAAGCACTGCTGCAAGTGGATGGAAAGAGCCAATATTAGTGCAAGAATATTGTGCAAAAGCCTGAAATATTAACATTTACAGAACATTAATGGAAAGCATGTTGTAATATTGGAACAAAGACTCAAAACACTACTTTAAAATGTTTTAATATATTTAATATTTGATAAGCTAGTAAATGCAGGAGACATAATGGTGACTTCTTTCTGACATGACCTAAAGAAACACATACAATGCAGAAAAATACACACAGTTGATGAGGGTATGGAAATAAAGGATATGTAGCTTGTGAATAATTTCCCAAATATCCCATAAAGGTAAGACACTACTGACTTTTTAATTTCTATTACAGCAGAGTCCTGGGAGGACAACCAGTTATACACTAAAACAGATTCAAGGTATGAAACAGAGTACAGAATAGAACACAACTTCCAGAAAGGAATTTTGTAGTGTACATTCATATTCAGTGCTTAGTTCTTAGCTGGCTTTAGAGTTGTGGAATGTGTGGTTCTGGTTAGTAACTGTCTTCAAGGACAACAACAGTGTGGTGTTTAGAGGTATCATATGGGGCTCTATTGGTTGCAGTGAATTCCCACTGAACCACTATGGAATTAATTTTTGGACTGTAAAAGGATTGTGGGTATGAACGTGTTTACATGCTATGATGGAACTCTGGACAGCCAGAATTTTTCATAAATTCCAACAGAGGGAGTTACTGACATTCCTTGAATTTTGCATGAGAAACTGAGGGAGGAGAATGTTGCCAGTGAGCCACAAAGTGTCTCTCCCCTTAAAAAAAAATCTCTACCCCTTATATTAGGACATATGAGGAGATGGGCATTAGATAAAAAGCATTTTGATTTTCAGTGTCAGAACTTTGGACTCCCGGTAACAGTAAACAGCCAGGGAGTAGGTGATTTTTCAAAAGCCAGTGCATTTATTATGTTGTAAACCTTTGACAAGCGCACTGATGATGTGTATGGAACCTGCATGCTAATGAGCTTGTTTTCATGTGTTTTATGAGTTACAAAATATGGGGTAGCACATGGAAGGCTGCCTTGCACATTTTCTGTTATGTGACTTTGGTGCTGTGTTTATCCATTTCTTTTGCTCTAAGTCTCAGGCCATTTCTGACATCAAGCTTTAAGTCGAAAACTGCTTGCACAGGACATGAAGTTGTGCTGAATTCTAAGAGCTTATATTTATGAAATTGGCAATTGGTTTTACAGTTGCATTCTTTAGGGCTACCGATTTTCTGTATTTGCTATTACTTGTGCATCTTTATCTTCAAATGTCAGAAATTAACACTGCAATAGCTTTTTTCTGTACCTGTTCCAAATGGGACAGAGGAGTTCTTGCACTCTGTTGCCTGTGCCAAATAATAGGTTTCTGCTTTACTTAATTTTCTGAGAAAAAGAGCACTAAAAATATTTAAATTTATTTATTTATTAATTGACATTTGATTGTCAGGAAATTCCAAAAGCGTAGGAGCCCATTTTCATTGGAGGCCTGGGAATAAAAGCTCTAAGGTATTGCAAAACATTTTAAGAGTAATAATTTTACAATCTTTAGAAATAATACAAAATACAAGTACAGTTTAAATAATTCCAACAAATTAGACATAATATGAAAAGATTGGTTAAAAATAGTTAAACGTTATGTGAAAATGATTTAATAGTTAGAGAAATTTAGCCAGTTTATAGAGAAATTAAAAGTAAGTTAGTATAATACATACAGGAATTGCACTGCAATGTCAGAGAAAAGCAGGTTTATAGTATATTTAGAAAGAAAGCCAGGGCAGAGAAATTGATAAAGTAAGGAAGTGAGTGAAGAAGGGAGAGTAAGGAGATGTAAGGTAAGAATAGGTATTTGTCCACATTTAGGGATATAGTTTATTCTGGTGTTGAGTAAGAGCAGAAACAGCTTTTGGCTAGGAAGTTTTTCAGGATGGTTTTATAGGATGGGAGAGAGGGTATCGACCTGATGGATAGAGATGAGGACTTCCAGGCCTTAGCAACATGGTACGAATATAGACAATGCCCAGCAGATTTGATAGGTTTGTGGACAGACAGGAGTTTTTGGTCATTTAATCGTAATGACCAACTAAGCATATAATTGTGTAGAATGTTATTTAGTGATGGACAAGCAGATGAATTCTGTATAATTTTATAGGTGGCAACAAGTTGTTTATATGCTAGTTGATGGGGTAGTTCTATCTTGTTTAGGATTTGTGGTGCTACACAGTGGTAGGTTCTGAAAGGGATATTTGCTGCAAATTTAGCAACTTTGTTATAGCATTGTTCAAAAATTTGTGGTGCTACACAGTGGTAGGTTCTGAAAGGGATATTTGCTGCAAATTTAGCAACTTTGTTATAGCATTGTTCAAGTTTTGATTTTTGTGATCCTTGAAGATTAGATAGGATGGTAACAGCATAAAGAAGTGTGGGGAGGAGATAAGTAGTGGCAAGTGTAGCTTTAGTTGTGTCAGTGAGAAAGTTTTTGCCTCTGTAATGCATCCCTAGTTTTGATGAGTTTCTTGTGCAATTTTGTATATGCAAGTCATATTTAGGATTGTCATCCACTATCACCCCTAATAGTTTGCTATGAGAACTGCGGTCTGTGGAGAACTTAGTTTTTTCATGGGAGAGGGATTGGGGGGAGGAGCAGTAGTTTTTTTTCTTTTTATGGTTGAGCATGAGGAGTTACAAAGCCATGTTTCAGTTGCTGTTAAAGCTTCCTGAGTAAGTTTTTAGAGATGTGCCACATTGTCAGATGTGCAAATGAGTATGGAGTCATCTGCTTATTCTATTAGGGTGGCCTGTTGTGTGGATGTATGGAGGGTGTTGTTCAGAATGTTCGAGGAGGGGACCATGGATAGAACCTTGTGGTACACCAGTGGTGACTAAGAGGTATTGGGAGAGTGTGGAGTGCTATTTAACTGACTGATACCTATTGGATAGATAGCTTTTGATCCACAGAAAGGTGAACTAATCAGGACATTTGAAGTAGAAGTTTGCTGTGACAAACTGTGTCAAAGGCTTTAGACAAGTCTAGAAATAAGGAAGAGACTAGTTTGCTATTATCTCTACCTTTATGGACAGTGTGTGTTTAGGTTAGGAGTGCAATGCTCATTTTATGGGAGCAACTGAAGCCATATTGTATGGGTGATAGCAGTTCTTCCTGTAAGAGATAGTTTAGCAATTGTTTTTGAATACATTTTTTTAAGTATTTTGGAGAGGGGGTCAGATTGCTATAGGTCTGAAGTTAGTAATGTCTGTTGAATTCCTCCTTTGTGCAGAGGGATGATGTGTGACTTTTTCTAGAGAGAAGGAACATGCGATTCCTGCATTGACCAATTTATAGGGATTGAGACATGGTAGGTAATGCAATCTGCTGCTATTTTAAAGTGTTCACTTGGAAGGTCATCAGCTGAACTATAGCATGGTTTGAATTTGCATAAGAGTAGTTTTATGTAGGATGTGGGCACAGGTCTGAAAGTGGATGTGGTGATACGTGGCACATGGTTGCTAGGCAGGGCTAGGATTAGATGTTAGGGAGTCCTTGGTTAGAGATGTTATACTGTCTATGAAATAAAGAGTTGAATTGTTTAGGATTTTCTAGTGATAAGTTATTGGGAGCAGGGTTAGGGTTGAATTTATGGCCAGGATGGAAGATTTCATTAATAGCTGTCCAGAATGTTTTAGGGTTGTATTTGTTATTATTCTGAAAATTTAATATATATTTTTTTGTCTTTATTAATTTGCTTTTTAGTACAATTGTAAGACATTCAGATACTGTGGTGTTTTAGATTTTTGCCATTCTTTTCATGCTTTTTCTCTGTCCTGCAATATCATTCTACTTTTTTTTGGATAGCCAAATTGCATATTTTATTTTTAGTCTTCGTTGAAGGTTGTGCATTAGGCCCGGCAAGCCAGCATGTAAAAATCTACTGCCAATCATTAGCGGACTGGAGTTCCGCTGTGGCGACCCCTAACCGGGAAAAGCCGAAAGCCACAAACAAACAAACTTCCAGAGGGTACAAAGCTATTTAGGGTATTGTGGAAAGTTGTGTTTAATTTGTTTACAGCATCAACTTAGTGGAGAATTTTTAGGAAATTGCAGTTAATAGATGATAGGTTAGTAATGAACATTTCTGGGTTAAACTTGGAAAGCCCTTAGAGATTTGACGAATAATAAGGATTTATACATCACTAAAGCCAACAAAGGAAATGCAGTGGTAGTGATGGATATTATTAATTACCACAAAGAAATAAAGAAATGTTTAGAAAATAATTTTTATAGAAAAGTGACATGGGTGGAGATCAGACTCTTGCATTAAGGAGCGATTGTTTGAATGGCTTATTTTGATTGATACTGCTGAATATCTGAGGATATTGAATTGAAATTAGGGAGGTTTTTTCCCTGCCCAAAATCCATAAAAAATTGGAACAGTCTTCTTTCAGACCGATAGTGGCCAGCCAAGGAAGTAAGACAGAGGCGATGGCCATTTTTGTAGACAAGTTTTTACAAACTTTGAGTAAAAGTGAGTCTTGTGTAAAAGATTCTTTTGATTTCAAAAAGATTATTAATAATGTCACAATCCACTATGATATTGGTTACTGAAGATGTAACATCTTTGTATATAGTCATTCCTAATGATGAGGGGCTGGAAATAGTGAATAAGGAGATTTGTTCTTCAGGTCTCTTTACTGAGGAACATTTGAGGTTATTTACTGAAATGGATGTAATCTTGACTTATAACTATTTTTCTTTTGACAATGAGATGTTTAAAAACTTAATGGTATGGCAATGGGTACTGCAATGGTGCCTAGTTATGCTAACATCTTTATGACTGTTTGGGGAAAAGAATATGTTTATAAATCTGAATTTTTTAACACCTAGTAATATATAAACATTTTATTGACTTGTTTATTTTGTGGAGTGGCACCATGGAAGTTTTGAAGAAGTTTATTGTTTAAATAGTGTAACAGATTATTTGAGATTTACTTTTAATGTAGAAATGGAAAGTATATATTTTTTAGATTTAACAGTTTATAAATTTATCGGTAAACTAATTGTAAAGATTTTTAAGTAGAATGTTCAAAGCACTGCTTAATTTGCAGTGTAACAGCATGCATCATTATATCTTAAGAAAAATGTTGTTAAAACTCTGTTTTCAAGAGTGAGCAGGTTTACAGATGATTTAGTTTATTTTAATACTGAATGTGAGGTAATGAAAAAAAAATCTAAAGAAATTGAAGATTTTTCTTTGGCCTGTTTCTTAGAAAATTCAGTTGATGAGAGAAGTATCTAAGAGATAATAAAAGGGAACTGGCAATTTCTCTTCAATTTTCCAGAGGTAAAAAAATATTATAGGAGAAAATCCATTTTTTGTTTTTGTTTCTAAAAGAGTAAAAACTTTGAAAGAACATTTTCATGTACAAATGTACTAGTTGTAATTATTGTAAGTACATGTTAAAAGGAGATACAATTCAGGTGACAACTACGAATTTTGAAATAAGTTTAACAAATACATACACTTGTAAATGTGCATTTTTTTGTATATGTTGCCTTGTGGGTTCTGTTCTGCCTTTTATATAGGTAGAACGGTAAGATTCATTATGAGGGTGTATGAGCATCTGCATGCTGTTTAAAAATTGGATTTAAGCTATGCTTTAGCAAAACTTGCTAGTAAATCTTATAAAAATACTGTTAAAGTGTATTTTAAAATTTCTGTTACAGATCAAGTTTTTAATTATGAAGAAAGATCTGATGCCAAGGATGAACTTGATTTGAAAGAATACTGTTGGCAAATAAGACTGAATGCCTGTAGTTTTCTTGGCATCAGTGATGGGGAAAACTAGAAAATAATGCTGAAAAGGAAAGGGTTAATCCATTGAGAGGTTAATCATGTGATTAATGCAAGATTATTTAAAATATATGAACTTTGAAATGTCTGAAGTTCTGTGTGTAGAATGAAAGCGCTTATCATATTAAAGTTTGTTCAAGTTTTTAGTTGTTTGTGGTTTTAATATATTTTAATGTCTTATGATCTAATAAACTGCATCTAAAATGTAATATACATGTATCTGTTATAGAAGAAAATTAAATCATTTAATTTACTCTTTTGTAATGTAATTTTATTGTAAAAGGTTTATAAAGTTAAGTAACTATAAGAAGTAACTCTAGGAAACACAGAATCTTACCTATTACGTGTTAGTAATGCCTTCAGTAGCAGTTATTTCTATATCTTTCTATGAACTATAATATGAAGTCCCTAACCAGAGTGATAATATATGTATAAAGATGCTGATACAATTTCAGCACTAAATTCCCTTTGCTGGATTTAGTAAAACTGATTTTAAGATTTCTTTAAAGTAACAGAGTATAAATGATTAGTCCAGGAAAACTTACTTTAGCTAGCAGAGCTAGGAGACTCTCTCTCTGATACCCTCCCTGTGGGAGGAATAAAGACACCTTGTTGAAGATTCCGGTAGTTCATTCAGTTAAGCAGGTAGACAGATGAGTGTTCTTGTTCTAATATGTTACATTCAACAGGTCATTTATTTAAACCAATTACAGACAATGGTGGGAGGCTCCATGGGAGATGATTGGACCCTCCCACCAAAGCAGACTGCAGGAAAGCACTGGTTCTTGGATATCATTTGATGGGCATGGCGCAACTTTCTTGTTTTCCTGTCAAGTTTATCCAGCACTTTTTTCTGGCCAGTCAGTCACCCCAAAGGTATAAATTAAAACAGGAAGTGCAAGTTGATTTATAGCTTTAACTTTATTCCTAGATCTCAAGGCAGTTTTCAGTATTAATTTTACTCTTCTAAAATACACTATTTCCACCTAAAATGCGGCTTTTCAGTGCTTCTGTGGATCTCTAGTGATATCTGCATTGCTTACTGTACTTATCTCCTTGTTTCACTTGAAAGAAAGTTACTGTTTGTCGTTTTTGCATTTAAGTTACCTGTAACACATTGCATTTAAGTTACCTGGCACTTGCTCACTAAGTCAGCACTAAAAAATTAAAAGCACTGCACCCTCACAAACTCCCCTTGGGCGGCCACGGTGGTGCAGTGGTTAGCATTGCCGCCTCACAGCAAGAGGTTCTCCGGTTCGATCCTCGGCTGGGGTGCCTTCTGTGCGGAGTCTGCATGTCCTCCCTGTGGTCGCGTGGGTTTCCTCCGGGTGCTCCGGTTTCCTCCCACATCCCAAAGACATGCTGCAGGTGGATTGGGCACTCTAAATTGGCCCTAGGTGTGCGTGTGAGTGTGCCTTCTGTGGAAGGTTGGGCGCCGGGCTGGCAACTCGACACCGTAAAACTCCACTGCCATTCAATGTGCGGACAAGGTGATCCGCTGTGGCGACCCCTAACCGGGAAAAAGCCGAAAGAAGAAGAAGACCCTCACAAACTCCCCTTCAGTACCTTGTTCCCCACTGGCCCTTTTTTTCAATTATAAAGGAATTCCCATTACTATTCTAGCATGTCCAAAGGTCAGTTGTCAATCTCCTCTCCGGTCCAGCTGGTGAATCTGGGAATCTTGAGGCAATGTTACAACTGCCTCATGTACACAGACAACCTTCTCCTCCTCCCAACAAATTCCAACACGTGAGAGATGCAACCATATAGCTAAACTGGAGGCTAAGCTCTCTCAACTCCGTACTGGCGTAACCAGTCAGGAGGAGGAGAAGGAAATCACATTCACTACAATTCCAGTCTCACATAGACCTACCACGACAGCAAACCAAACACATAAACACACAAAAACATACTCGGAGGCTCTAAATAAAAATCTGCCTAAGCAGCAGAGACCTCCAAAGCAGACAGTCAAGCAACCACTACCCCAAAACAAAACACGTGCAACACATAGCTCACAAAGCCAGTGTGCTGAATAGTCACAGCCCTTAAGGCTAAACAACACACCTGATACACTTGTAATAGGTGACTCTATCGTCAGGCACACTGACGTCCCGCTCACCAGGCTGAACAAGGAGAAGGTCATGGTGAGCTGCCTGTCGGGCGCTAGGATCCGCCACATAACACACTCACTCAGGTCACTCCAAGGCAAGTACAAATATGACTCGGTCATTGTCCATGCTGGTGTGAATGACCTGAGACGTACCTCCCTGGACTACATGAAAAGAGACATAGAGGAGCTCTCTGAGCATGTAGCCCAGGCCGGTATGACCCTGACCTTGAGTAGCATCTTACCCTCAACAAGAATGATGCCACAAAAAGACAAAGACAAACCCACCTCCATAGGTATCACAAGGGATAAGAAACTAAGAGTAATGCTACTCAACGCCAGAAGTCTAAACCTCAAGATGCATGCACTCGAAACTCTCCTTAGCATGGAGAACATCAATATCTGTGCAGTAACAGAAACTTGGTTCAAGGCTCCCGAGAGCACCCCAGCACTATCAGGTTATACCTCATACCATGCTTTTCGTCCCCAAAACTTGGACCGAACCACAAAAGGAGGGGGAGTATCAATATTCGTGAAAGATACCCACACCTCCAGGTTGGTGGCACAGCACGAAGCATCACAGACTATCCATGTGCAACTAACAGTGGGTAAAACTGCCTTCCAGTTTATAGCCTGCTACAGACCACCCTCGCAAACCCAGGAACCCCACTCGGCCTTCCTGAGAACAGTGGAAAATATGAAGGTCTCTCCAAACACCATTATACTGGGCGACTTCAGCTACCCACACATAGACTGGGAGCATTACTCTAGCTCCAACACCCTAGCCCAAAGGTTCCTAGAATTTATAAACTCAAATGCTATGGAACAACTTGTTACCACTCCCACAAGAGGGGAAAACATACTGGACCTGATCATCACCAACATGGGGACTCTATGCTCCAGACCAGAAGTGTATCCCTCACTGGTAAGATCAGACCATAAACTAATCTCACTGGATATTCACATCCCGACTCCACCCCCTGCCCAGAAAACCACAGTGAAAAACTTCTCTAAAGCAAATTTCACACTCCTCAAAACCGAGGTGGAATCCTTCAAAGCCCCCGGGCCTGTGGAAAATATGGCCCAGACCACAGAATCCTTTATAAATGCATTCTATGAACACCTTCAGGAATGCATGGATCATGCAATCCCAAATAAAACCAAGACCCAATCCTCCAAAGGCAGGCGTCCTGTCTGGTGGACCCCAGCCATAAACAAACTATACAATAGAAGGAGGAAGCTACTACATGATAGAGCAAAATCCCAAAAAGGGAAGGCATCTCTGATCAGTATTAGAAAAAAACTACGGGCACTCATAAAGTCATGTAAGGCCAGCTTCGAGAGAAAAATTGCACAGGACACTAAGGATAATCACAAGGCTTTCTTTAGTTATGTTAGGAACCTGGGTAGGAATTCCCAGATATGCTCAGAATTAGTCCAAAATGACAAAAAATACACCGAACCCACAGACATTGCCAACATCCTAGCTGACAGGTTCAGCGCAAACCCCCCCCCCCCCAAAAGGGCGAATATCTATCCCAGCAGAGTGCTGCCCCCCTGACATCTCAGATGCTCAGGTAAGAGCCGCCCTCTCCAAAGCAAAAAACACAGCATCAATGGGACCAGACGGTGTCCCGGGCTGCGTCCTACATGAACTCCAAGAAGAGCTAAACCCAAACATAAAACTACTGTTAAATCTCAGCCTTACTATAGGATATGTACCCAAAGAGTGGCGTACAGCAACAGTGGTCCCTCTCCACAAAGGTGGTGCCTCAACGGATCCTGGAAACTATCGCTCCATAAGCCTGACTAGCTTGGTCTGCAAAGCTATGGAAAGGATCATCATGGACGTCATAAATAAAGATATTGGGGACCTACAGACACTGGATCCTACCCAGTTCGGCTTTAAGGGCAGATCCTGCCTCTTAAACCTGGTTGATTTCTTTGGAACTGTCACCAAGGCCCTTGACGAGGGGAAGGTGGTCCACACATCCTACCTGGACCTCGCAAAAGCCTTCGATACAATATCCCACTCGGGCATTATAGATAAGCTCACCAGCTTAAATATAAACCCCTATGTCACTAGATGGGTTGCAAACTGGCTCAAGGACAGAACCTACATGGTTAGAATTGCTGGAGCCATGTCAGACTCCAAACCAGTTACAAGTGGCGTCCCGCAAGGCTCAGTCCTGGGACCTCTCTTGTTTGGTATATATTTCTCGGAGGTACAAGCAAACATGGAAGGACTGTGGCTGACCAAGTTCGCAGATGACTGCAAACTGGGTGCCATAATCGACTCTCCAGCCGACACAAGCATCCTCCAAAAGGGCCTCATAGAAACAGGCAACTGGTGCCAGAGCCATGGCCTCAAGCTAAATGCCAAAAAGTGTATAGTCATCCCCTTTGGCAAAAACAAAGTGCCCACAAATTACCACATAGGTGGTAATCCATTAAGTACAGAAGAAGTAATTAGGGACCCAAGTTGATAGCAATCTCTCATTTGACAACCACGTGGCCAAAGTGGTTAGAAAAACATTTTATATAGCCCACCTAATCATGAAGGGATTCACATCTAGATCAGGGGAGGTCATCGTGCCTCTTTACCCATCCCTCATCAGGCCCATAATTGAGTACAATGCCCCTTTTGGGATGTACATTACCAGACACCTGCAACAACTGGAAAGACCCCAAAAGTACCTCACCAAGAGGATCAAAGGGCTCAAACAGATGCCATATGCTGCCCAGTTAAAGAAACTCCAGCTCTACTCAGTGGCATACCACCTGCTCAGAGGCAATCTGTGCCTGACGTATAAAGCCATGTCCAACCTGAAATTAATGGACATGCTGCCCCTCAGAAAATCCAAATCCCATCGAGCTACGCGCCCGAGAGACTTGAACCTCAGCACTGAAATAAATAGGACATGCTGGAGGGGCAGATTCATAACCCAGAGGCTCCCTTCACTCTGGAATAAAATCCCAGTCCAGGTTAGGCAGAGTCCCTCATTGACTCTCTTCAAGAGGAATCTTGATGAGTGGATGGGAGATCGTAGGTTTACCCCGGGTATCACTTCTGTGTCACTGTTAGACAGAGGCACAGTATACTAACATCAAAAAAGGGTATAGCAAAATTAATTTAAAATGGGTGGCGAAAGCCAAACACACTCTGACTAGGCTTATAAATGCCCTAGGGCAGATAGCCTAGTATGAACCTATGAACCTATGATCCTATTCCTTACTGAGGTTTGTTCTCATTTTTCATGCTGTATTGCTGCTCCTTCATCACTTCCAAGATATTTGTACACTTGTTCTTATTCCAAATCTTTAATATCGCATTCCTCCCCAAGTTTTCTATTTTCTTGAGTCTTTATATTTCCTCTTTCAAATGTTACTTTTGCACATTTGTCGAGACCGAATGACATTCCTATGTCATCTGGGAAGGCTTTTACAACTTGTAGTTGCTCTTTCAGGTGTTTATCTGATTATCTTATGAATTACACAGTTTTAGGTCATCCACAACATGTAGATATCCTTTCACTTGATGATTTTTTTGGAATCAGACTGAGTACGTGGCTTAGGCTGTTGAGTAAACATCTTAATGAATTGAGCGAAGACAAAACAGTAATGGTGAGAAATAATCACCCTGAAATATGCAAATTGGATTTTCACACCCTGGATAGCAATTTGTCCCATTTTTGTGCTTCAACTGCAAAGTGGTTTGCCATTTGTTCAGAGTAACGCCAATAAAATTTAATGATATGTGATGTTTTTTTACATCTGTAACCTTTCTATAATATATAATTTGTATGTTGTTGGGAGACAGGTTATTGGCTGATAGTTTGTAGGGTATTCTGCAGGTTCCCTTTTAAGACTGAGTATGGTTTTCCCCATTGTTAGCCAGTCTGGTGTCATTTTAGGGTGTACATATAAGATGTTTTACTCTAGGCTAAATCACTGTTCAAAGATGTCAACAAAAGTTAGGTATAGCATCTGAACCCAGCATTTCACATTTGGGAGCTTCTCTTAACTGTATCTCTATCGCAGTAAGAGTTACTTCATTCCAATTCAAATCTTCTGTTTCACAGTACCTTAATTATTCTTTTACTACTTTTATTCACTCAGCCTCCGTACTGTGCTGAACTGGGTCCTTACACATATGTTTCCAGAATGCATTCATTTCCTCTGTTCTTGGTGATATCTCAGCTATTGCTGTTTTCTTTTCTAGCTCCATGTAGAATTTCTTTGAGTCATCTCTAAACTGTTTTGTATAATTTCTTTATATTTCTCAGTGTATCTTCTATTTTTTCAGCCTGCACAGAAATGTTCACTTTATTGTTAGAGATAGTATAACTAAAATCTTTATTTTTGTTTTAGCTCATTCGCTTTTCTAATATTTCTTATACTGATTTTCTTTTCTGCATTCTCATAATAATGATACTTAATGTTTCACAAATGTTTCCAGTCTGTGCTTCCATGGTGATGATCTATTTGCCACTTTTTTTTTGCTTTACTAATTGATGCTCTTGGTAACACCTTGTATGTTGTTTGTTTTGCTGTGCAGTATTGTACTATTCATTTCTGTTATATCATGTGGATCTCTCTTTATATTTCCAATTACTTAAAAAAATTATAAGCCAAATTAATTTGTGTCTTATTCACTTTTGGAAATGTCTGTCTCTCATACAGATTATATCAAATCCATCATTTCTTATTAATATTAAATGTTATATAGGCCATGGATAGCGCATCCCCTCGACCATTTCCTTACTGAGACCAATCATGTGCGTGCATGCACAAATCTATGGGATCCATAGATTTTATTAGTTAATTTTCTTTTTTTTCTGTGCTGCTAGAAAATTTGCCCTTTAGCATGGGTTAATAGTGTCCTGTACGTTATCAAACGCTTAGAAAGCAAACTTTCCTTGTTGAACTGTCTATAATATGTTACCCTGAGAAGCAGCAATATAGCACAAATGAGTATACTGTTAGTATCAAAAACCCACTTCACCTAACTTCTAAAACGTGGGATGACTTTGCCAAACACTTGTACAAACTCTTGGATCACTAGAATTTTACTCTGGGAAAGTAACCATTTGGCCACCATGGTGAACTTTGCCTTTTTCCCCACGGTAGTGGAACCTTGGACTTATTCTATTTAATTAGGGGGGGTGTGGAGGGCAAAGCCCTCCACTTGGGTTGGTTTGGTTATTTAGTCGTGGTGGCCAAGTGGTTACTTTCCTAGAGTAAAATTCCAGTGATCCGAGAGTCTGTGCAAATAAGTGTTCAGCGAAGTTGTCCCGGTGTTTAGAAATTCGGTGAAGTGGGTTTTCGATAATAACAGGTAGATGCAGTAGAAATACTGTGTGCACAGACGAGCTTAGAGCAGATTGTTGGGTGTCGAGTAGCACTACCTACAGATTTAGTAGACTTTAGTATTGTGTAAAATTAAAGTTAGCAGAATATAGTATTGTCTAGCATAATCTTTCCCAATAAAGCACGCTTATTAGTCTGCACCAGTAAAGCACCCTTAATAGCAATCCTGTACACCACCCTCTTGTAACTTCCAAATCAAAGGACAGGACAGCATGGACATGCAATTTCCTATCTTCTGTGTAGCCATCTTGATGGATATGGGTATCTTAAGACAACTTAACAATTGTCTCATGTTTACTGACAACCACTTAATCCTTAAAGAAGCAGATGCAGTATGCAAGAGGTGTAATTACACAATGAAACTGTGCACACCAGGCTGTTGAAATCACACACACAACACCCATGTCATACAGCACACAACATAGACTAATATATGCCGAAGTACTTAAAAGCAATCTTCCTAAACAACAAAGATCACCTAGACCACTCGTTGTCAAAGCTATGCCTCAGCAAACCCAAAGGCACTCAGAACAAACAGCACTGAGTACCACACATACTGTCACTTTCAGTGAGCCGCAAGCATTAAGCCTCTAAGGCAAGCAAACACACCTCCCAGGACTCTTGATATAGGGGACCCCTTTGCAAGATATTCTGATGCTCCTCTAACCAGGCTGAACAAGGAGAAGATAACTGTTAGCTGTTTATCTGGAGCCAGGATTCGCCAAGTCATGTACGCACTTAAGCCATTATGTGACCGGTACCAGTATGATTCCATCATAGTCCATGTAGGTGTAAATTACTTGAGATGTACCTCCCTGGACTATATGAAGACAGACATTATGGAGCTTTCAGACTTTGCATCTCAGGCTGGTGTGAGCCTTGCAGTGAGCAGCATATTACCATCACCAAGGATGATGCCATAATATGAGCAAAAAATGATTGCGTTCAATAACTGTCTGTCTTTCTGGTGTCATTCTAAGGGGATCCAGTATTTATCATGTTGGGAAGACAAGGTTAACAGACTGCACTGCTTTGCCAAGGATAGTCTGCACCTCTTCCATTTAGGCTTTCGATTACTGGCTAATTTTGTCCCTCCATAGTGCCGTTTTTAGGTAATTCAAAATTGACAAACCTATCGACATAACAAAATCAGCTCAACCGAACCTCAAGGTGTAGCTGCTCATTGCCATGAATGTAAATAAAAAAACTACACTCCCTCCAAGCTCTCCGCACACTTTAGAATATAGCAGTTTGTGTGGTTACTGAGGCATGGTTTAAAGTGGCATAGAGCACCCTGGCAGTGCAAGGTTTAAGTGCCTTCCACACTTTTAGCTCAGCACCTGTATAGACAAGGGCTAAAGGAGAAGGTGTCTCAATATGTCAGTAACAGGCATACTTCTAAGGTGATCAAACAGGATGATGTGCTGGAGTTCCTCCATGTGCAGATCACCATAGACAAAATCCTGCACCATATACCAGCTAGCTGTAGGTCACCCTCCATGTCTCAAGATGTTTATAATGCATACTTGGAGTTACTGGAGACACTTAGAATCCAACACCCTAGTCATAGAAGACTTTAATTACCCCTCTATAGACTCAAATCCTACATCGCCTCAAATCTACAGGCACAGAGATTCCTGCGCTTTGGAACTGACCCTTGACCAAGTAGTGAATATGCAGAGGCTTCAACATACTGGATCTCATGGTGACAAATATGGGAGAATGCTGCACCCCCTACACACACACACACACACACACACACACACACACACACACACACACACACACACACACACACTGTCTCATCCTACACACACTGTCTCATCCTCCCTGGTATGGTCCGACCATAAAGTTATCTCTTAAAAAATCAAAATCAGCTCTGTAATCCTATTAAAACCAATAATAGTTAGGAACTATTCCAGTTCAAATGACCTTTTATTAAGTGAAGGTTTGTGAACATTCGGTGCCCCTCCGAACCCCAAGAACACAGCAACCTGTGCTGAATTGCTGTCAGAAATTTTGTACAACCATGTCAGTAGCTGTATGGAGGCTGCTGTACCTACCGGAAGTAAGCTCAGAACTATACCCAGAAACAAACTTCCTTGATGGCATCCCAAATTTAAACAGGATGTACAACAAAAGGAAACAAATTATGGCAAAAATCAGGAAGGGTTATTCTTATAAAGATAAAAACTCTCATCAAAGTAAATGAGATGTGCTGTAAGTATGGAAATATTTTCGGTACCTGTTATTGGTATTTGTACTATTTGTTCTGTTATTGCACATTTAATTAAGCAGGGATGTATTTTTTTTCTTGTTTTACAGCTCACAGGGAGAAAACACTTCTGTTCTGCAGAATAATTGAGCAGCTGTCTAGGTGAAGAAGTGTTTATGCTTTCTTGACATGTTATGTGGTATTCCATAGTATTATTCCCACCTGTGTGTACACACTGTCAGAATGTATATAATTATATGTACCAGTTGTGTTAGTTTGCTACAGTGCTGCAGCTTACCTGCTACTACTAAAATAGGTTCATATGTATCCAGACAAGTTGTATAGTTCTGATTATATTTTATAGCATTAAGACTGACAGATGCAAAAAATTTGTTGTAGGTATAACTGCAGCACAATGTCTCATTTGTTAGGAAGATAGACCTTTTGTAAATGTTTTGATTCTGCTGCACACACCCACATGCATGTGTCATAGGTTATGCAGGATTTGTTTCTTACTAACAAACACATCTGTCCTACTGCAGTGTGTCTCTTGGTCACTAATAAGCAAGGTTGCTATTACATCCATGAGCTATGTAGACTGTTCATTTCAGGCTATATTTGGGAGGAGAGGGACTGAAGGTTGTGATTTCCTTCCATTTCACTGCTGCAGTATTCTTTACATTAGGGATCTCCTGCCAAGGGCAGCCCAAAGTCCGGCCAGTATACCAAAGCCGTTAGATTGCTTTAAGGTATGCTGTACATCGCACATATGCTCCTTGTGTAGTGTAGGGCATAAAGGTGATGTCCGGACCTACCATCCTCAGAACTTCATTGCCGCCAGTCTGAATGTCACTGCTTGATCGTCGGTCTGAATGCCCTTTCCGTTGCTGGTTCACCAAGCTGTTGCAGATAAGTGCCCTGTTGGGGATCTTTTTACTTATCCTTTTTTATTGTTGCTTGTGGGGTTTCATGTCATCCAAGACAGGTAAATGCCATTGTGGGAGACAGATTCCTCATAAAGACCACTACGGCCACTGTCTTTTTTGCTTACGTGCCTCTCACAGTCATACGTCCTGTTCCATTTGTCAGGCTTATGTACATAAAACCCTTCTTAGTAGACTATCTTCTTTGGCACTTTATCTTGAAAATCAGCATCTTAAGCTGTTTACAAAAGACATGATGGAGGGTACTTCCTGCTGTGAGGGACACCCGTCACTGAAGAAGGCCAAGAAGCCTAGGCTGGAATCTTCAGCTGTTCAGCATCTACCGGAAGTCTCTTCTAAGGCAAATGATTGTCTGGAGGTTTTTCTGGCGTTGATGATGGATTCCTCTGCTGTGACCTGATTGGAGGCCAGTGGTGATCCGACTTTCAGCATGTCTGAGGAGGCTTCGCAGATGTCTATTTCAGATGCTCGGGGGCACCACGGCTGATTATATCTGAGGGGCCTAGGGGTGTTTAACAATTATTAGTCAGAGAAGAAGTTCCTACTACTGTCATTGAATGCTGTCCTAGGTCAGAGTCTTCCAGATTTTATAAGGCAGATGTCCCATTGAAGAAAAAGCAAAAGACTAAACACATTTGTCGTACTCCTAAGGATACAGAGAGTGAATGGTAGGCCTTCACCCAGGGTTTGCCTAGTGCTTTGATGGCAGTGAAACCGTTTCAGGGAGTTGCTGTTCCAGCTCCCACTTTGTCCTCTACCCCCCTAAATAGACCAAAGAAACAGTATTCCTCTGAGGAGAAGCTGGATTCAGATGTGAGGGAATCCCTTGCTTACTCTTCTCAGATACATTCTCCTTTGGATTGTGGATCAGTGGAAGAGGATTCTACCAGTCCTGATACTCCCTTTGAAGAGATTTCCTCTGGGGACTCTATCTTTAGGATGATTCTTTAAATGGGATTGTGCTTAGGTCTCTGAGTTACATAAAAGATCCTATGAGTTGCTGCAGATAGGTTCTCCTAAACCTTCTGTTGTTCCTTCTGTGTTGGCTGAGTTGTCGGATGCTTTTTCCAAAGCTTCTAAGGCTCCAGACTCTCAGCCCCCTGCTCCAAAGAAACCAGTTAGATTTTATAAGGTACCTGAGGACTGCAAATTTTTGTACAAGTGTCCTTCTGATGACCGCTTGGTGGCGTCTGTAACTTCTGACAAGTCCTCTCAATTGCTTCTTTCTCCCAAGTTACTGCCCTCTGATAAAGATAGCAGGACCATGGAAAGGCTAGGCAAGAAGGTTTACACCTCTGCTACCTTGGCTTTTAGGGCTGTTAATTATCAGACCCACATGTCCAAGTATTTATTGGCTCTCCTATCCCAGGCTTGTCATGTTATTTCTGATCTTCAAGACTATGAGGGTAAAAGCTCTGATCTTTTCCTGTTAGGAACTTCCTCTCAGGTGGCTTGTCATGCCAGCAAGTGTAGTTATGATGCAGCAGATGCTTCTTCCAGGGCTGCTGCTTTTGGGTCAGTAATGAGGAGGCATTCTTGACTTCGGCTTCAACTCTTGCCTGATGATATTAAGGCTAAGTTGATGGGTTCCCCTCTTGATATTGAACACTTGTTTGGTGTAGCTGCTGCTGATATGTTTAAGTCCCTTCAGGATAAGAGCAAGGCTTTACAGGAACTTAAATATGTGTTTGTTTCTTCTGTGCCTAAATTTCAAAGAAGCTACCGCAATAAGCCAACCTTTGTTTGCAGGCAGTCTTGCACTCCTCCTAATGGCTAAAAGGGTGACAAGCAGGCTTCAACTGCTAACGCTACTCAGAATTCAGTGCCTTAAAAGTCTCTTTTTCCAGATAAACCAGGTGTTGTCTGACTGTCCCATTCTTCCCAGCCACTTTCCTCTTTTTCTTCGCTTCTCTCTCTTTTCCGGTTTGATTACAGATTGCTCAGGATTCTTGGGTCCTGTCCATTCTTTGTCAGAGGTATTTCTTGGTTTGGAAATCACTTCCCCTTTTATGGGTGTTCCTCAGCCCCCTCAGGAACAACTCTCCTTCTTTCTAGAGGTGCTTCTGGACCTTTTGACTCGGGGTACTATTCAAGAGGTGCCTGTGTCCCAAAGGGAGGGAGGGAGTTTTACTCCAGGATGTTTCTAGTACCTAGAAAAGGGGGCACTTGGAGACCATTTCTAGAGCTGTCTCATCTAAACACTTTTCTGAAGGTGCCTTCCTTTTGAATGTTGTCCCTTTAGACTTTGTTCCTTCTTTTGCTTCTTCAGGCTCACATGGTGTCTCTGGTTCTTAAGGATGCTTGTCTCCATATTCCTATCCATCCCCTTTTCAGGAAGTTTTTACGTTTCTCTGTTGCTTCCTGTTATTTTCAGTTCTCTGCTTTGCCCTTTGGCCTTTCTACTGCCCCAGGGGTATTCATGAAATGCCTCACTCTTGTGATTGTTTTTTGCAGGATTCAGGGGATCCAAGTATTTCTGTACTTGGATGACCTCCTGTTTCAGGCATCCTCTCCAGAGATTCTGTTGCAAAATCTTCATTTTGCCATTTCCCTTCTGCAAAGCCTGGGGTTCACAATAAACTTTTTTGACTCCTTCTCAGGACCATATTTTTCTGGGGTGCAGGATTCAGATGGTGCCTATGCTGGCATCTCTGCCAAGGCCTTAACACTCATTTCTTTTTTTCAAACTGTTCTTCCTCTGGCCTCTGTTACAGCCAGAGAGTTTCTGAGAGCTCTGGGATCCATGGCCTCCACCATCCCTATGCTCATTCTGACCAAACTCTACATCAGAAAGTTTCAGTGGTTCCTGAAGTCAGTTTGGCTTCAACTTGCGCATCCCCTAAAATTTGTAGTTCCTCTTCTAACTTGTCTCAAGAAAGAACTTCACTGGTGGATCCAGCAGTTGTTTCTAAATACATGGCTCCCTTTTCACCCCCCTGTTCCCTTTCAGGAGCTGTTCACAGAAGTTTCAGACATGGGATGGGGAGCAGCTTTTAGCTCCCTAAAGATGTCAGGGATGTGGTCCTCTCTTGAACAGAAAAGAAAACATCAGTGTCAAAGAGATGAGTTCTCTTCTGGTGGCATTTCAGTCTTTTCATCCTCTTTTTTTCTCCAGGACCTGTCAAGGTATTTCCAAGAGAACACAACAGTGATGTGGTATGTAAACATACAGGGGGAACAAGGTTTTATCTTCTTTGCTGGTTGGCACTCCTGCTGTGAGATCTTGCTGTCCAGTATCAAGTGACTCTTCAGGCAGTTTACATTTCCTCAGGTCAAAACATTGTGGCAGACAGTCTGAGTAGGTCCTTAATTCAATCCCATGAATGGGGTGCTTCACAGGGATGCATTTCTGGACATTGTCCTCCAGTGGGTACTCCTCATATAGATCTGTATGCCTCCCCCGTGAATAGACAACTTCCTCTATTTTGTGCCAGAGTCCCAGGTCCTCTGGTTTGGAATGTGGACACCCTATCTTTTTCTTGGAAGGGGATGTTTCTTTATGTGCTCTCTCCCTTCCCCTTCATTCCAGAAGTCCTGTTCAAAATTCAACAGGATGTTCCCAAAATCTTGTTGTGACTCCCATTTGGCTAAGACAGCATTGGTTCCCTCTTCTGCATTTAGCCAAGGGCAATCATCACAAGTTACATCACAGGGTGGACCTACTTACACAAGACAAGGGATCTCTCATCCATCCCCACCTGTCCACTCTTCAGCTGACGCTATGGGTGATATTGATTCCACATAGATACCTTTTTTTCTGAGGACATGCTTAGGCTCCTGCAGAAGGCCAGGAAACCCAATATTAGGCAGTCCTATTTATCCAATGGAAGAGGTTTTCTGTTTGCTGTCTTTCTCGAAACCTGGATCCACCTTCTGTGAACTCCTTCGGCTCTCTCTTATCTCTGTGAATTGCTCAATGCTGGGTTGGTTTATTCTTCTGTTAAGCCCCACTTATCAGCTGTCTCTGCTTGTCTACCTTTATCTCCTCCTTTAGCTTCTAGATTTGAGACTAACCAATTCCTAAAAGCCATCCTTCATAATAGGCCTCCCAGGAGAACTGTTCCTCCTCCTTTGGATCTCAATTTTGTGTTTGAAAAATTGACTCTGGCTCCTTTTCAGCCTGCAGCATCAGCTTCTTTGTAATATTGCTCTTGGAAGACTGTACTTTTCTTAGCCCTTACTCCTCCTAGATGGGTGTAGGAGGTCTGAGCTTCAAGTCCTTATGGCTTGTCCTCCTTTTTTGTTTTTTTCAGAAGGATATGATTTATTTGCATACTAGTCCTTCTTTTATGCCAAAGGTGGTGAATGTGTTGTCATCAGTCTATTCATTGGCCCACTTTTTTCCTTTCTACGCAATCTGCCAGATTGTTGGAATTGCACATGTTGGTATGTATGGACAACTCAGATTTTATTTGGATAAGACTAAGACTATTAGAAAATCTGATCAGCCCTTTGTTTCCTTTCATCCTAGGTCCTTAGGATTAGCTGTATCCAAGCAAACTATTTCTTCTTGGATCTCAAAAGCTATTTATTTTTGTTATTCCGGTAAGAGCTTTCCTTATTCTGTTAAGGCTCATTCTACTTGGGCTGTGGCTTCTTTTGGTGCTTTTTTCAAGGGTTTGGATGCTAACTCTGTTCTTGAGGTAGCCACCTGGACTTCTGTGCATACATTTACCAAGCACTACAAGTTGGATGGTGTCTCCAGAGCTAGAGCTGGTTTTGCTAGGGCCATCCTTCATGACTTCCTAGCGGACTCTGCCAGTCCTTCCTCCTCCCAAGTTTCTTCTTGAGCTTTGGCACTCGTCCTCATGTTATGAATACTGCAACAGTGAAATGGAAGGGCATAGTACAGTTGTGTAAAATCTTACTATAATGGTAGATGTCCTTTTCTTCACTGTTGCAGTATTCACCCCCTTGTCCATTTCTCTTCTGGCTGTACTTATTACTTCTCTTTTCCTTGGATTGGTGTTCTTACTGGGGCTCTCATTTCTGAGGATGGTACCTCTGGACATCTCCTTTATGCAAAGCTCTATGCAAGGAGCATACATTTGACATAAGGTGTTCCTTAAAGCAACTTAAAGGCTTTGATATACAAGCCGGATGTCAGGCTGCTGTTGGCAGGGGATCCCTAATGTAAAGAGTACTGCAACAGTGAAGAGAAGAACATCTACTGCTATGGTAAGATTTATGAACTGAACATGTTTGGTTGGGTGCCCCAAGGGGCCTAATTTGGGGAATATCATACATTGGGTGCCTGTGTCAGGTGGTAGGTGGGAGATCTATTAACATCATATTGGTTTTCTGCACTCCAGTCAGTGTATGTGTCTGTTGATCATACTTTCAGCTGGCATGCACCAGTTTGTCTTCTTACAGACACGTTTGTGGGCAGCTGCATACCAAATAGTCCACAGACCAGCAATGACACCTGCCAGTCAACAGTCCCATACCAGCAGTACTGTTATCCCCCACATCATCATACCTAATCACGATGGTGAGGGCACTGACCCTGCACATGTGCCTGCACATTTTACTGTAGGGATTTGGGATAATGCACCTAGGCAGAGTTATCGGGGGTGGTATAATACCATCTGTACTACTACTGTAGTAGAACATTAAATACCAATCTGAGATGTCATATATGAAATAAGCAGTGCTAATGTATTATTTTTTTGTTTTGTTCCCTCTTATTTGTTGTTCTCCTTCCATTTTTTGTCTGATTTGATTTTTTTTTTTATTTCGATTTATGTTACTATTTACTTAAGCATCTGCCATAGCTGTACCAGATGTGCAGCAGAAATTCCTACTCAGCCATCAGGTCCAGCCTTTTCCTGCCAGCATTATACCAGGCTGCAGGACTGCTTCTCTGTGGGGTGCAGTGGAGGAGACGTAGTCATCATCTGTATTCTCTGGCAGTCATTCAACAGAGGGGATTGCTGTTTCTTCCAGCAGTACTGCAAGGGGGTTGCAGTTTTTCATACATTAGGATTGGTAGGGGAGTAGGTGGACCAACAGCTTGAATGTCTGCATTGGTCACTTGGAGAGGAACCTCATTCAGCTTCAAGAGTTGCACCGCTAACAGTCTGTCTTCACTATCTTAGCTGGTGACCAGGGGGAAGAGAGTAAGGGTGGCGGCAGACTTCTCCCTTGGTCTAGCGTAGGCAGCATGGAAATATGAGTAGTATAGCCACCCTGTCCCCCCATCATGATGTTTACTTTCCTTGTGTTTCACATTCCTCTCTCCCTCCCTCGTTTGTTGTCCAGACCTCTACATTACCAGTTTCATAACTTTTTAATACAAAGAGATGATTTTAGCTGAATGTTTTTAACTTTAATAATCCCTTACTTTCACACTTGCTTACCTTATGTTTTGCTTTAATATCTAGTTTAAAAATTTTAGTACATTGTAAAATATCTCTGTTTTTTTTTTGACTGGATTATATAAACTGTTAGACTTTAGGAGACACATTTTAATTAATCATTTATCTTTCAATCTGAAAAATTAGTAATATTTCAGAAGTACTAGTGAAGATATTGCCTTACTGGGGAAAGGAAGAAAACTGTATGCATGGAATCTTCTAAAGATCATCTACTCAGACCATACAAACATGTATACAAAATTAACTTCCAGTGGTCTTTTGCCACAAGGCCAGATTGGTAGAAAATTTAACATAGGGATGGAAGTAAGAAAATAGAGATGGGGAGAGTTCAGTGACTCTGAATAAGAATACCATCACCTTTTTCTCCCTTGCATGAACTGATATTACTTAAAAACTGTACCTTTACTGTTATAAATGATGAAGTTTAAAGAAGTAAAGGAATAAGAATATATATCCTTTAGTCTGTGGAATACAGCATAAGAAACCAGTACATAATGCTACCAAACGTACTACATAGTCTGTTGAATGCAGATATAAAGGTAGTCAGACTTCTGCTCAATGTAAACAGATTTTGTTCATAGTGGGATGCAACATATATTAGAGAAGCTTGCAAGTCTGTCGTGTTTTTAAGGTCTTAATTAATGAACATGGTAGAAAAAAAGTATGATCTGGCACTATAGCTTTGATTGTTAATGCAACCAACTGTTAAAAAATAATAAAAATGGCCCACGTTTGTTTCACAATTCTCAACTGTAAACTTTCTGACTCTGAGCAAAATATAACTGTCAAATTGTTCTGTTTACCCTCACACATCCAGGGAAAACAATCACTTTTTTATGTTTGTTTCCCTGTTTTATGAAGGAATAATATTTAAATAAACATTATTTGAACATACTCATGTCAGTTTGTATAATCCTGGTTTTATTAAAGATTGATGTAAACTATTCCTGTTTTTAATTAAATATGACTTTTATTGTTATCAGCATTATTTGAATTTATTAATCAGATGAGTTATTAGGGCTATTTTCTTAGGGTTGTTCCAGAGAAATATTTATAGCTGAAGAGATGAAACTGTCCAAAACACACTAGGAAATATAGCTACACCCTTTTTATGATGGTAATAATTTCCTTAAAAAGAAAAATTATTATTGAAAATATATATTCAATACATTCCATGAGGTACCTCATTTCTCCTATTATGTATTCTGTACTTTCGTTTAACATAGAAGACAGCCATTCTAATTCCTGTATCATGTGGTATTATCGTATATAAAAATCAAACATCACCTGTGACCAGTAAATTGCTATTGTGTACTTTTGTGTTTCTTATTTTATCTAAAGAGTTAAACAATGGTGACAGAGAGGAATAATTAGAATACAGAGAGTTTAGATGGCAGATATTGTTGAATACACATTTTTCTTGGGTTAAATGCTATAGTAAACAATAAAGTTGTTTTATGGAAAAATAGGAAATTCAATAAATGTAAACACAAGGTAGCATTTGTATTCACATTTGTGTTTGTATATGTATATTTGTTGTGTGATTAGTCAAAATGAGAGTAATTTTGTTTATAAGTTACATATGTGATGTCAGTTGACATGAATTTTTAGTATAAAAAGATTAGTTTGTGATTAATTTATTCTGAAGAAGGACTGCATGATGGTTGAAAGTGCTTAGTTAAAAGTTTAGATAATTTGTGACAAATTGTACCTGTGTTATATTTTCTTCAGCCAGTTTCCAGTTCATTAGTTGGTTCTAGTTGTTGGTTTGATGCATTTTACCAAGTAAAGAAGCAGTTTATTAGATTGGTTTGTATATATAGTTGGTACATAACTGTTAAAAGATAAACCATGGTAGGCAGCATCCAGAGGAGACTTGAAAAGACGAACCTACCTTGGTGTATTCTTTCCTTCAAGCATTCACCCGTTGAGATAGGGCCATCTTTTGAAAACTTTGAAGTGTGGTAACATCCTGCTTAACATTTTGCTATTGGACTAAGCAGTGCATGCCCAAGCTGGGCAAGTAACTCAGAACAGTATTTATTTTATTTTCCCCTGTGTGTGCACCATCTTGGACACAAATGTCATACTACTATATCTAGAGTTTATCTTGCCACTCTTTGCTTCTTGTATCTCAAATGCTGCTCAATTCCAGGTTCTGCAGTGTAAGATAAACAGTGTTAATTTCTTATCTCCTCTCCCCAGTAAGGGAATATGGTTACACTTTCAAAAGAGGGTTGCTATTTATGTTTTTGTTTCAGAATTACTGTCAATTTCTTGCACATAACATTTGGCTGACTCTACATGTCGTCTGTCATTTCCAAATTAACTTGGTCATCCCTAACAAATTGTCATCAACTTGCAAAGTACTCGGGCCTGGTCATCCATTCATTTGTAGATCTCACAACCTGTCAGATGTAATTTAGAAACTACTTTCAAGTCTGAGCTGTAGTATCACTCTTTCTCTTACAATTAGCTTACACATTGGGAATTTCCTTCTCAAGCCCTGCCTCTGTAACAAGACAGTCAACTTGAAGCATTGATTTATAAAATGAGGAATTGCCTAGTAATATATTTGAGTGTATCCCGGTTATATGTATCAGCATTATACTGATAGCTTGATAACATTTTTGCTTCTTAAGTGACTACAGTTGTTCTATTTTGCATTACCTTATAAGGAAACATAATTATTTAGTGTTATACTTTCTTCCTTCGTGTACTTCAGGTCATATCTGGTAATAAAGAGAGAGTGTTTAACACTCTTACTTAGTTAAAAAGTTAGTGAAATAAATAATTAAATCTTCATAACTTAGCGTGTGCATCTCACCACACATATCGTATGGAGATGTGCTAATTGCATTCTCAAAACGGCTGGAAATATTAAGGAAAAATCTTCAGTAGTACAGCAGCTAAAATTGTTTTATACAAGCAGTTTTTTGGAGGTTACATCTGTCCATGTGCAATGTGGTGACCCCCCATAAAATACAGTTCCAGAGTTCTGCGGTTTTACCATGCTGTGTGTGCTTTGCATGGATTTCAGGTACTAGATTTTCACAGCATCACTTTCATGGTTTTCAGTAGTTATGTTTTTACAGCATCACTATTTTAATATTACGTACTCTTTCTGGGTGTTCAACACAGGATGATGGGAGAGTATGTGAAGTTAAAGGAACACACTAATGCAGGTTCTTCACAGTACTTTGTATTTATTTATTTATTTTACATTTTATTAGCTGAATTAGCCCTACTAGACAAGAGTGGATTTACAAAGAAGTGAACCCTAACTGCTACACTTGGTTTTGTGAAGAGTACATGTAAAACATTTGTAGCATAAGGGCACAGATGTCTTGTTAAACAAAAGTTTGATGTCTGAGTTAGAATCGTGATACTTAAAACGGTACAGTCGAGATGAAGTGATAGTACTTTTGCAAACTGCAGACTTGACTGGATAAAACACATTTTGATTTGTTATAACATGCAGGATTATTTGCAAGGACGAAGTCAGGCAGTGGCAGTAGTATAACTTCTAGGGCAGTGGTCTCAAACTTAAATGGCTTGAGGGCCAGAGAGTGACTAAATTGATGGCTGGACCAGTGGTGACCAAACAAAAAAGGCAAGCAGGCATTAAGAAAAAAAAAGTCAGACACACATACATGCACAGCAGTCTCATATATGTGTGCGCACACGCACACACACACACACACACACACACACACACACACACACACACACACACACACACACACGTAATTTGCACCTTGTACTCCTGTGCTTGTTTTATATACCAGAGTTGCAAATCACTTGGTATATGAAACATACCATTTCATACGGCCAGTGATTCATACCTTGCATAGAAATGTTTGACTCAATTGGTTTATGATACATGCCACACTGAGATCTCTCTGCTGGGCAGCTATTGTCATGCTGTTACTTCCTGGACCTCAAAACAGACCAATAGCAGAAGCATTTGGAGGCAAGTGCTTGTGCTGTTAGTCTCTTTTGTACTCCAAGAAGTCTCTGTTTCATTGGCTTCATGGTCAGCTACTGAGTGAAAGAAGCTGTTTAAGCAGCTTGAAGAGTTGCACCGCTAACGGTCTCAGTTGGTGATCAGGAGGAAGATAGTAAGGCAGGTGGCTGACCTCTCCCTTGGTCTAGCTTAGGCAGTATGGAAATATGAGTGGAATAGCCACCCTATCTGAACCACAAAGAATAGCATTTTTTAGTGTGTTTCAGAATACAAACAGAACTTTTAAAATTTTTATTTAATTTTTATTTTATTTTTTTAAACACAAGAAAGATGGATTTAGGCAAAGCTCCACAGACTGTTGAAAGCAGCATGGACCACGTCTGGCCCTTTGGGCTGGAAGTTTGAGATCACTGCTGTAGAAAATATTATCACTCTGATAACTGTAAACACAATTAACTTTCCTGCACAGCAGCAGTCTTACAGACAAATATATGTAAAATATGTATTAAAAATATCTGTTACAGATTTGTTTGATGGTGTTGGGCGGTTTGGCAAGATATAAGCTGCTCAAAACTCACTCTTAGCAACAGCATAAAACGTACCTGGCATAATAAAAAAAGTAGTGAGGTGGTGAAGGAGAGCAAGGGAGAGAGAGAGTGGGAATAGAGCCAGAAAGTCAGAAGCAGAGGGATAGAATTTTAAACCAAATGCAGCGTAAATTATGGGAAAAATGCTTAACTGACAATAAAGTTAAGCCTGTTGATGGAATAGTAATTGTCACCTTGGAGGGAAGTCACCATCATTTGGTAAGGGCATGAGTGTAATGTGTGTGCTGGGGGAAGTAAAACTAAACAAAGGAAGGAGGCAAGTACCAGTTGAATTAAAAAAAAGTAGGGGGAGTAAAGGAGGAAATGCAGTGATCGCAGTATGATAGTTTTGTTCACTGAGAAATGATAGTCATTTCATTTATTATAGTGTGTTCATTGATGTGAAAGGTGTACATTGCAAAGGTAAAAGAAGAATGTATGCATGATTTGCTAAGACTTCTAAGTATATAACAGCATTGTGATTAATAAAGGAAGTTATTCAAATTTAGCAACATTTTATGAATTAGCAGATCTCACTGCACAGAACAGATTAATGGAAAAAAATTTCCAGTGAGGTCTTGAAAGTTCATCTTCCACACGTGTTTTTATGCCCACAGCCAGGCTAGCAGTTTGGTTATTATAAGTCAACAGAAGAAGCATCTCTGACTAATTTCTTTGGCAGAGAAAACTTGACCTTAATTTATTGTCTGCTTCATCCTAAAATAGTGGATGGCAGAACCAGTAGATGTAGTGATGAAGATAAAGGATATATGCGCGAGAGTATAGACAGGTTCATTCTAAAGAATCTGATCTGGTGTAGTTGGAGAAGACCTCAGAGATGTACCTTAGAATCTTGATAGACTTTATAATGGTCACCAAAAGCATGTGGTGGAAGAATACCAAATGGTAATAGATCAGGGCCTTGTCTGAAATGGATTTTTTTTTATTTAATTTATTGTAGTGGTAGTTGAATTAATTCTGTGTAGTTAAGAGGTCTAATGCTACAGTAAAATTTGGTTGGGGAAGTAGAGAGTTGCTTTAAAGGAAGCAGTGTACTTATTACTTTTTTTTCCCCTGGAGAATGGTAAAAACGTCAGCTGGTAGGAAGCTAGATTTTTGGGCAGTTAAAAAAGAAAACTGTCTGCCCAGTACAGCCTAAAGATGTGCACAAGGTAAGTGTCTGAGACAGAAGTAGCTTATAATCGTGGGATAAAGTGGAACAAAGTAGTAGATGCTGAATTTATTTAACTTTAAACTGCATTCATTAGATATGCGATTTGATAGCTTAGATGTTGAATTTATTTAATTTGAGTCTGCATTCATTAGGAATGCAATTTGATGCTTTAATGAGTATTCACATGTCGTCTGCATGAGACAGTTAAAGTTTTTCTTGTAGGTACACAGTCAGGGTATTTAAAAATGTTAATATGCATTGACCTGTAGTTGAGCATTTTTCAGTTTATTGCAATTACAGTATGGAATGCCAAAGATTTATGGGTGTTCAGCAGGGTGAGATTATTGGTAAGAGAAGGTAGGCTAAAGAGATTATTGCATTATGATGCTTCTTTGATTTTTTTGACATCCCACCAGTTGGTCGTAATAAGGAGAGATAGAGTTAAAAACACATTTGCACCACTACATATGCTGGAATTTCGAATCAAAGTATATTCTTGCAATTTAAACTTGGTTCGTTTCAGTAACATATTGAAGCATATATGGGGCATGTAAAGAGGAGTGAAATTAGGGGTCATTGTTACAAAGCCCTGCATTCTGTCTCTGTCTGATTTATGCTCTGTATCAGTTCTTGCCCAGGCCAGCTTACTGAAAATGGACTTAAAAGAACCTCATCTCAGTCCACCTTGAATGTCTTTAAATATTCAAGTAATGAAGGATAAAAAGTAAAATCTAAACGTGAAGTTGTTTTTTTGGTAAATGTTTAAAGTGATTTGCTGATGTTAATAATTTTATAGCATGTCGTGCATAATCTGCTGAATGCCATTTCCAACCATATCAGTAAATGTTTTTAGTTTCTGCTCAGTTTGAAAAATAGTGTGTATGTATATTCTTTACACTAATGATGCTGAACGTAAATAGTGAACGCTAACCTGATTGACATTCTGTTTCCCTCAGGATCCTGTGCTGGTCACAGACTCGTGGCAGATATTTAGATTTAATTCATCAAGTTATGGTTCATTTTCCAAGATGAATGCACTTTGAGCAGCAGGTTGAATAAGGTTCTTCTACTGCTAAAACTGATGACTTTTACTGGCTTTCTTTTAGCAACTTATCAGTCTGGGTGCAATTCATTTACTGCCTGGATGCCAGCAAAGAAGAGATTTGGAGAAAGTAAGAGAAAAACAACCAGAAATAGAGCAGAAACCTCTGGCTGTGAAGAACCTTGTAGCTGTGCAGCAAAAAGCAGTTCAAGTTTCAACTTTAATACGTAAGATGGAGTCTAGTAATTTAGAGGATAAATAAATCTTTAAAATGAGTGCAACAGAGGAGGATTACATAAAGCCAAATGACAGAAGGCCAAAAAACGTAGTAGCTTGAAGCAAGCTATTCAGATGAGCTAATGTAACTGCAGAAATCAGAGAATGAAATTAAGGAAATGCTGTCTTCTCAAAAAGACCTGTTTCAAAATTAGTAGCACTAGACAAGAGCATGCAGAGAAAAACCTGAGATTTTTCAGTTGTTCAAGACAAAAATGGAAGGCATAGGCTGCCTTAGTTTTTTGAAAGTGCAAATGAACAACCGGACTGGTGCTGCACAGCAGGTTATGTTGAGAGAGGGCACATGCTGTATCTGCTCCAAATTAATTTATGTATTAATAAAGATAAGTTATACCAGCAGAAAGAACTGCTGTTGACAAAACTGTGGCAGAAGGGAAATGTATCAGACATTGGAGATGTTGGAGTACTTGTGGAACGTGATTATTTGTTATACATTAGGCAGAATAGAAACAAGTTTATCTCCTCAACCAAAGAATGTTAAAAGGCTGGGGAGGGATTCAGGTTGCTATATCCAGCTATCTTCAGAATATTTTTCCCTGGAGGTTTAAAGCCATTTTGGATGCAGAACAGGTTAAGGAGAAAAAAAAAGATTAGCCAACAAAGAGTGAACCAGCAAGCTGAAGGGGTCACTGGTTCTCCGTCTTCAGAGAGTAAAAAATGTTCATAGAGACACTTTGCCAGTGAAAATTTTTTAATTGTTTCAAGGGAAATGCTTCCTTGACAGATAAAAGTCCGTAAGCTGATTAAAAGAGTCTGGAATACCCTGAACTTGAACCAGAGACTGGTGCTGGGAGGTCGAGATCATCGAGGAGGCCAGCAATAATGTGAAATTAGAAAATAAGTTATTAGATATGTGAACTGCGGTTCTGTAATAAGTCGCTAAATAAGACTAAGTTGGTTGACTGTGTGGTATGAGAACTCTTAAAGCATGAACCCACCTTTGTGTCATTGTTTAGAAGAACACTTAAAGGACTTAAGTAGTGGTTGTAAGTAAACATATTTTTACTCTTATTAATTTTTGTATAAAAAGTCCACAGTGTGAATTGCATGTTACATTGTAAAATCGTTCTGAGTAGTATGCAGTCATTGTGAAGTGGGATTAATTTTATCACTGTGATGTACTTGTTAGGGATATTAAAAAAACAGAAAGTACTTTGTTCTTAACTGTAATATAGCTGGCTTTACAGTGCAACAATGTTAGAAAGATTGGAAAGAAGCTAGTTAAGCTAAAATAATGTGATCTTGGGCTACAGGGAATGTACAAATGTGTTGAGCATAAAAATGTAGAGTTAAAAAAAAATCATAATTTCTCTTGTTTTTTATAGAGTTGGATATCTAGACTAATATACTTAATGTAAGTTAGAGAAAGGGCTTTTTAAGCAAATAGGCTTGAAAAACAAGAGAAAATGTTGAAAACATTAACAGTAGTAGATCATTCTTGTGCAACGCTATTAGCTTTCTATTCTTCCATTAGCACCTACTTTTAGCTGGAGAAGGGACAAACTGATGCAAAACGTTAATCATGAGTTTTCTGACCATTGTGGTTTGAGAGAAATCTACAAGGGTTCTTTCTTGCATTTATAAAGTTATTTGTAAAGTGTTTTTTTTTTCTGTTAACAAATGCTTTCAATTGAGGACAAGGAAGTCTGTATGTATAAGTAAATAATCTTGAACTGTCTGAATAGTCTGTTTTAAGTGAGATGTACAGCAGAGTTCATATGTTTCATAAGCAGTTACTAGGCATGCAGTCCAGGGGACCATTACAGAACCTATCCCAAAATCCCAATTACCCCAAAGCAGCAACTTTTTAAGTAACATGCTCATGGTCACATAGTAGGAAAATAAAGGTCGAAAGATTTAAACACTGTATCCCTGCAACAGGAAGCAGACCATTAACAAGTCAGAGCTATAGTCCCCTGCTCTAATTGCCAGACTAATGGCAGGCAGTTCAGTTAAAATAAATTAATTGAATAGCTGTACAAGTAGTTGCCTCCCCAGCAGCCTTAGTAGTTTAATGCATTAAATATAACATTGCATTATTTGGTTTATTTAGGGGAAGCAAGTGCACATTTTCTTAAGGCTAAAAGTTGTTAAAGTTTATTAAAACATGTCAGTTGTTTTGTCACATCTGGGGGAGGGAGTGATAAGATAATGAAGACTGCAATCGGTGTCAGTAGGAACATAGGCTTTAACATGCATTTCAGAATCGTTAATCCTTATTTTAATTAATGTTTGTGAGTGCAGTCATCAGTTTGGGGCGACTGCTCCTATATGAAGGGGAAAACTTTCCTTTTGGAAAGAGTGTATAACTCTGTGTGCTTACTGTGAGCTGAAATGGGTTACAAACATATATGCATACAAATATTTCAAGCATGGACATTAATGCCTTTCTAGCTTGCTGGTATACAAAACATTTGTTCCCATAATAAGTGTCCATGCAGTTTTTAAAAATATGTAAACTAGTACTTGCTTTAATGTAATTTGGTAGTCTGTTCCATGCATCAGCTACTCTATCAGAGAGCCAGTTTGTACACTTCTCATTCCTATAGAATCTTATACATAGGGTTGTCTGAAGATTCTCTTGTACTTTTTGATAACCCCAAACATTCCCAGTGGTAGTTGTCCCTAAATGCCCTATATACCTGAATAAGATCTCCTCTTAGAATCTATGAGATGCTGTACAAGTTCAGGTATTTAAGTCTTTCATGATAACTTAAATTTTCACATCCATGAATGCCTTTGGTGTATTTCTGCTGTACTCTTTCCGGTTTATTCATGCTTGTTTTCCTTTAGTGTTTCCATATGGTTATTCCATACTCAAGTTTGGGTCTAATGTAACTAACAAACAATGATTTCATTATTTTTGATTTCCTAGACGTTATAAATTTTTTTATACAACCTATAGTTCTATAATCATCATTCATCAATTGGTTGATATGATTAGAAAAAAACTTGTAGCTGGAGCTACCCATGTACCCAGGTCCTTAAATGAGTCTACAGTTTCAATCAGTGGGTGCTGTATTAAATATTCACCCTTCAATTTATGCCTCCCAAATCTCATATGCTTAGGTTTTGATGTATTTATCAGCATATTATTCTCATGTGCCCAAATAGTCAATTTAGTCAAGTTATTTTTGAAACATGCCTCATCTATAATGCATGTAATCAGTTTACCCAATTTCAGGATGTCTGCATATAGACTGCAGAACACATCAGATAAAAAAGCTAGGTCTGAAAGCTACAGTCTAAGCAAGTAAGGGCCTAAGACAGAGCCCCGTGGGATACCCTGACTGTAACCAAGAATTTCACCTGTCCAGTTGCTGTATGATACTTGCCATGTCCTATTTGTAAGCCATGGAACTATCCATCTTATCAAGAGTCCATCAGTACCTAGTTGTCCTAATTTATTGATCATTGCTTTGTGTATGACCCTGTCAAATACTGAAGTTAAAGCTATATAAGTTACATCACAGCACAATTTTTCAATAATAGCTGTTGTTATATTGTTATACAACATCATGTTACAGGTGGTAATAGATCAACATAAGCATGCCGATGTATGGTTTCAAGTCCCAACCTATCCAATTCTGACAATAACTTATCCAATATTTCCTTATTTATTTGTCATTTGTTAACCAGGTTAGTCCAACTGAGCCAGTGGCCCGTTTTCAGTGAAAACCCAAGGAGAAAAGCTCCAGACCAAAGTTACAAAAAATAAAAACATCTGACAGTGAAGTTTTATGCAAACATTACAATAATGTGCTTTACAAGAGAACATTAGAAATTTACAAAAGGCCGGAGAATGACATTTACATAAACATTACAATAATTTGCATAACATGCAGTACAAAAGATAGAAATGGGATAGGACAGTTGCAATAGGTGGGTGTTAAAAATGTGAGAGGTAGTAAGTTGAGATTTAAGTGGAATCACTGCAGTGGCAGGTGTTGGCATTTAGGATACATTTTTTAAGTTCCCATTTAAAGAGATTTATGTTAGAAATGATTCGGATGTTAAGGGGGAGTTTGTTCCATGCATGGGAAATATTTGTAAAGAAGTTTACCAATGTTTTTGTTTGGTTTATAGGTGTCCAGAAGGAGGTGGTCAGAGCTGCGAAGAGTTCTGAGAGTGGTATAATGTGATATTAGTGAGTATAGAACAGGACAGGAAAGGGATTTTAAGAGCAGAGTACAAGTCATTTACAGCTGGGAGTAAAGCAGGTGCTGGAGGAAGTCAAACCACTGGAGTTGGTTTACTGCATTGCAGTGATGAGATTTGTAGGGTTGGTTACTGGCAAATCTTGTAACAGTATAGCATGATTGACAGTTTAGCCAGAAGGGTAGATTGTAGATGTGAAAAGGTGGGGAGGCATAAATTAGAGATGGAAGGAGGCCTGAGCTAGTTTCTGCCAAGAGTCAGTGGTTTGGTATTTTTTATGTCTGTAGAGTACAGTTTTTGATTGGTCTTTTTGATACAGTGCTGAATATAGGTATCAAATTTTAATTGGTCATTAATAATAACACCAAGAAGTTTAATATGTGGGTCAGGTTGTATGATGGTATTGTCGAGAGAAGAAATGGTGAAAGTTGTAAGGTTAGAGAGGGGTTTTGGAAAAAGAGTAGTAGCTTTGTATTTTATGGGGATTTAGAATTACGTGGTTGTCGGTTAGCCATTTTTCTACAGCTAAGAAGCTATGTTGAGTAGTAGAGAGGAGGTTGGAGAAACTGTCAGAACAGAGTCATCTGTATATTGTGTCGGGGAGGATGCTGTACAGGAAGTATGCAGTTGGTTTATGAAAATATTAGAGTAGAGAGCCAATAATTGAGCTTTGAGGCACCCCAGTTTGGATTGATGAGTAAGGGGGAGCAGGTAGCCTGCCATCTTACTGATTGTTTTCTATTAGTGAGATAGCTAGTGAACCATTTAATAGTAGAGGGAGATCAGTTGAGTTGTGATATTTTATTGAGAAGTTTGGAGTGTGATACAGAATCAGATGCTTTAGAAAGGTCAAGAAAGAGGCAGGAAAGCAGTAAATTCTTATCCATGGCTTCGGCAACAGTTTGAGTAAAGGACACAAGGGCAGTAGATGTACTATGATGGGATCTGAAGCCATCCTGTATAAGGGGTTAGGAGGTTATTATCTGGAAGTTACTTAAAAAGCTGTCTGTGAATGTATTTTTTTCAAGAAGTTTAGATAGTGGAGTGAGGATAGCAATAGGTCTGTACTTGGATGGTTCATTGTTTTTGCCTCCCTCGTGTAATGGAGTGATAAAGAATGACTTCCATATATCTGGGACAGTGGATTCTTGAATAGATCTATTGATCAGGTTAGAGATGCGGTAGGCTATTCAGTCAGTTAGTTTAAGAAAGGGAGGGAAGGGGAGCATGGCTTCAGCTTAAGCAGGAGAGATTTGATGTAAGATGTCGGGATGTGGTCAAGTGTGAAACAGGGAGTATTGGTGAAATGTGGACTGGGGTGTGTGTTTTGTTTTCTGACAATTGTGGGTGAGTTCCTGAATAGATTCAATGAGGTATAAATTTAGAAGAGTGGCAGTTTCAAGGGGGGTTTTGTTGGGGTAAGGTGTTGGGGTAGAAGGGTTGCCTGGGTGCAGGATCTTATTAACAGAGTACCAAAATGTTTTTAGGTTAGACTTAAAAAAAACTAAAAAACCCTTCCCCATTATTTTTCCACAACATGAAAATAGACTTAAAGGTCTGTATGACTTTGTGTTTGTCCTACAGACCGTTCCCTTAAAGACAGGTTTAATAGGTGCATGTCTCCAATGTTGAGGAATCTCCCCATTTTTATATGACCAAGTGAATAGTGGATATAATGGTACCATAAGTACTTGCTGAAAGTGTTCTCAGGTCATTGTTACTAATGCCATCTCCTCCCTGTGCTTTGTTTGGATCCAGTTTGTGCAGTTCTTTTTTAATATAATCTAATTTTATTCCAGTATCTCAGGTTACCTGGATGTCACTAGGACAACTTATCACCCCTTTTGTGGAGCCAAACTGTTTTGCATAAGATTTTGTAGGTTTACTATTTAAATGTCTCCCTTAAAAATAAATCCCGGTCAGAACATCAAAGGAAAGAGTGAAAGTGATAATGTATCTCTGGACTCAATGTCGAATCAACTGAACGAATTCAGCAGATTTGACATTGTTGCCGAACAGAGCACGTGATTTCCATATGGGAGCATACTTATGCGAAACTCCTACACCTTGCATCACGTTTTTGCAGGGGGGCAAGCCCCTTGTGGGGGGGGTCTGCACCCCCCCACACCTCCTGCTAACTATATATTCCAACTCCAAGATCACACTATAGTGAAGAAAGGGATGAATGTCCCAAATTGCACTGTGCAGTACTTCGAGTTCATGGAATTTTGAACATGGAATGCTCAGTAACATGGAAATTTGGACATCTGTCTTTCGTTTTTCTGTCTGCGGAGCATCCATATTTGTCTTTTTGATAATAAACTGATTTTGTAAATATATCTATAATCTGTTGTGTCTGAGAATAAATCTTAGAATCTGCACACAGTTTATCAATTTGTATGTCTTTACTCCTTCCACATCTTGTGTAGCTATAAAAAGGTTTCCTATTGTGCTAAATATCTTTATATAAATTTTCTTGAAATTGTTCTTGATCTTGTCTCACAATATGCTGAATCTCTTTGTCCATCTTGTTTATTTCAGTTTTCATAGTTGCAGTTCTTCTCTTCCATTTCTTATATTTCTTGTCTCTCACCTTAATCGGAGATCTTGTTCTTATGGAAATATTTATCCCCCTGATGTTAAACATTGTCTTGATTTTTTTTTCACTCAGTTTCTCTTTCAAAACTTTCCACATTCCATCTGCAGTTTTTCCACTGAACACCTCACTCCAGTTAGTTTTACATAGTGACTGTTTTGCTTCCATATAGTCTGTAATTAAACTTCTGTGCATTGGTTCAGATTTCAGTTTGGCAGAATTATCTAGCAACAAATTAACCTTTATAACCCAGTAATCACTGCACATCAACAGTGGCAACACTTTACTGAAAGTAATAGTAATTTCTTTAGGAATACAAACAATGTCTAGTATGTTCCGTCCCCTGCTAAATTTTCTTGCAATCTGAAGAAATATTTGTTCCTGAATATACATTGTGAATAATTTCCCCACTAATGTCATTGTTGGGTTGGGGAGTTTGAAAATGTATTTTTTATCTTGAAATTTATTTTTTATCGTTTTGTGTTGAAGCAAAATGTGTGGGGAATATGTGGCACTGGGTTCAGATATAGATGGGAAGAAGCACCTGCTTACAAGATCAGCCTGCCAGATGTTCGTGGGTACAAGTAAGCTACAAGTTGGAAGCATATATTCAGAATAACTGTCATCCATAATATGTGGAAGTAGTAACCTTTTATCAGAATGGCTATGTCAGCATTAACTTGGAATGTAAAGTTGCAAATAGTATTACAGGAGACACCTTTAAATAGAAATAAGCAGGTGGATTTGACAGAGAAAGGATGTCAGGATAGACATTCAGTAGATTATCAGGAACAAGGAAGATGGGAATAGTAATACTGATTTCTGGGGAGAGAGCTCCAGTAGTGATAAAAGAGAGGGGAAAAAGACAATAACGGTAGATGTGTGGCAGTAAGGGATTATTGGCAAGTGGTTGACTATGCTGGCAATAAGCTGATTATGCTGGCATGTATTTATATCCCACCAAAAATTACTAACAGTGGCTTTGTGGTAGTAAAGGATTATTGGCAGGGGAGGAAGATTACCCTGGTATGTATATATATTCCACCTAAAATTGCTATTATGGAACTTAGGAGAAGATTAGGAAAATAATACGCTATGCACCAATAAAAGCCTAAGATAATGACGTAGAGTAATGATGAAACATAAGACATTGTTGCTTTCCTACTTATCTGTTAACAAGAGAGGAAGTTAAAGAATGGGCATTAGATATGATTTGTGCATTATTAGGGAAGATAGACATTTCATCAGAAAGGAAAGATATTGAGATGGATAAAATGAAAATGAACTTTAAAAACATGACAGAAATAACACAGAGAGAGATGTCAGAAAGAAGTCATAGTAATTGTTTAGATGGGAGTTGGCAAAGGTGAAAGTATTGCAGAATAAGGAGAGTCTCACAGATCAATAAGAAGAGCAACTGCAGGGTGTTAGAAAATAAGAGAGTATTTGGAAAACATGCATGAGTTTAGAATGGTTGCTGTTTCAGCACAACAGCTCAGACAACAGAAATAGGAAGGGGTGTTGCCAAACTTAGGGAGCCTGTAACAAGAAATATGACTAGTGTTCCTGTAGAGATATTGCAGAAATTTCAGAAATGGGGAAACCAGGGAAAGGCAACCATGGAAATACTTATAGAAGACTTGTTTGTACCAACATTAAAGGAAGATGAAACTCAACAATTAATAGTTTGGACTGGAAGAAGTATAATCAGTGAACAAGAAAGCATTCAAGAGAATGTATTCCTGTGGAAAGTTAGAAGTTAGGAGGGAAGAACATGATGAAGACCTGAAAAAAATTGCTTAATATCTGAAAAGGTGGGAGGGGAAGTGCCAACATCTTGAAAGCAAGCTGTGGTTGGTTGTGTTATGCAAAGAGGGTTTAGACCCTTCAGATCCATTTTGCATCATGATTATAAAGTGATTATATGTATACTGACTAAAGCAGTTGAAAAGGTGTTGCCAAATTTGGCAGCTGTGGACCAGTATGTTTTTTTGGAGCGAAGGCACACATTTGACAAGTTTAATAGAACAATGATGATCCAGAGGGAGGCGGACTGTAAGAAAACACTGCTATTATTGATGCTTATGCAGAGAATGCATTTAATAAGCGTCAGCTGGGATTTTATCATTTGGGCAAATGTAGCATTTGCATTCCCTGATAGAATAAGAAGGAAAATTTATGAACAGTTAGAAGAATGAAGGTAGTAGGGTTCTTTAACACATTGGGTTTGAACAGAGGAACCAGGTAGGGATGCTATCTTTTTCTCATTGTTACTTGCTTTATATTTAGAGCCATTTGCAAAGAAAATAAGGAACTCAAAATTTAAAAAATAAAACTGGTATGGTAATTAAGAAAAATTAGTTTTATTTGCAGATCATTTTGCACTTGATAAATCCAGAAAAGTACATTTTGGTATTGTAGAACTTAACCTAGTTTCATGTTTTTTGAGATTTGTAATAAATGAAGATGAAACAAAGATTATATTAGTAAACTATGTACCCACGCATTACTTAGTTCAGCAATACCAATAATTATGGGGATATAATAAGATGAAGTATTTTGCCGTATGGATTAAAAAGAATTCTGTTATGGCAGCTAATGATATGTGGGAAGAAAGTAAACAAAATCTAATGTAAAATTTGAGAAACTGGAAGCTCTCAATTATGGATATGGCTAGTAAGCTGCAAGCAGTGAAAGTGTTTTTTAGTCCCCTTAGTCTTATGTACAGGCTAGGCATTTTTTGTATCAGCCAGACAGCTTGTGAATGATAATAGAGTTGAAAGAGTTTATTTGGGAGGGGAAGAGAGCCAGTGTTAAGTGGGATAACCTGATTCTCTCCATTGAACAAGATGATTTAAGGTTACCTAATATGAAGATGCACTTCAGAGCTATGCAGCTAAGGCTGATATACATAACTCAAGCAAAAGTTATAAATCGAAGTGAAAAAGAAGGATGATAATGAAATGGGGGCGGTGGGGTTGAAAGATAGAGACTAGGATTTTGGATGCAAGTCCTTAGAAAAATAACCACTTTACAGAATGTTATATTTATAAAGTAGCCGGAAGTATTCTAAGAACTAACTCTAGAATGAAGAATGGAGATTTTACCAATGGAGATGACTGCAAACAGGATGTAGAATATAGAAAGAAAATAGAAGTAGGCAAGAGTAGAATGGAATTTACTGTGGAAAATAGAGGAACTAAGGTGCTGGGAGTAAGAAGCTCAAAAAAGAAAGGTAATAGAATGGGATGAGGCTAAACAGAAGGTTGAAGTGCAGATTAAAGACTGCCTTTGCTATCAGGAATATAGGTAAAGGGAGACGGCAGGGGAGTGCTACGTGAAAGACCAGCTGTACTAAAGATTTTTAGTTGTGTCTAGAAAAAAAGCTGCTTTTAAAAAGGGATACTTTAGTAGGGCATATAAAATATTTCATTTTAAGTATAAGAATCAGATGAGGTTAGAAAAGATTTGGAAAATAGAAAGGAAAGGCAGTTTACAAAGAACAATCTGAAAAATTGTAAGGCTTCCAATTTATTTTACATTTGTTAACTGGGTTAGTCTGACTGAGCTTTTGGCTCATTTTCAGCAGAGACCCGGGGAGAAAAGCTCCTCAGGGAAAAACAATTTTAAATTTTAGAAACGAAGTATTAACAATCCGCTTTAGGCTGTTTTCAGCAGAGACCCGGGGGGGTGGGTTGGGGGGGCTCCTCAGGCAATACGATTTTAAAAACAAAGTATTAACAATCAGCAGAAGAATATGAGACTTGTTACAATATAATTTTAACTGCTTTGTACAAAATTAATAGTCAGGAAAGGATTTTGAAACCAGTTACATATCCCTTTAAATGAGTAGTACCTAGTTGTTTTGGAGTTTAGGGAAAAAAAGGAATATTCAGATAGCTAGTTGAAGATATAAGGGAAATAGAGTAGAGGTGAGCTTTTAGACAGACAATAAAGTAGGATATTTTGGAGCTGAAAGAATCAAGATTGGTTAGAGAGGGAGGAAGGGAAGTGGTGGAAGAGGTAGGAGTATAAGGTTAGGGATACATTTAGAGTGAGGTGGTGAAATAGGTGGAAGGATAGTGGTTTCAGGGTGGATGGCTACACTGGCAAGACCATTTTCTTTTAGGTATTTTCTTATGGCTAATTTGGAACTCTTGCTATGGTGAAGGGACTTTATTTCCAAGGGGAGTTGGTTCCAGGATATAGCTAGGTTATAGTTATAGAGAAGGCATCCTATTTTGGTTTTGGGTTTGGAGATGTGTAATAATTCTTGGTCTGAGCTGCGTAGAGTCCTAGCAGGGGAATATTTAAATATGATGGAGGAGAGGCTGGGGCAGAAGGAGGTTAGATAGAGGATGGAGTGAATGATTTGTAGTTGATATAGTTGGAGCAGATGGGAGAATTCTAACCAGTCTAGTTGCTGAAGTGCTAAGCAGTGGTGTGACTTGTAGGTTTGGTTTGCTACAAATCTGGCAGCCTTGTTGTAGGTAGTTTCAAGTTTGGAAATAAGTGTAGAGTTTAGGTTTGTGAATATGTGACAGCTGTATAAGACTGTTGGAAGTAGTAAAGCATGAGAGAAAGTTTTTCGGGCTGTGTTGGTTAAGTATTTCTTGTTGCGGAAAAGTGTCCAAGTTTCTTTTTTTTTTTTTTTTTTTTTTTACTTATACATCCTTTTTACTGAAGCAAAAATAAATTGCCTTAAATGGTAGAATTTTGCACTACAGATCATTAAAGTCTACAGATTTTACACTGTCTCTTTGTCAATGTGCTTATATTTTTCCATCATTTTGTCACTGTTTTTCAAACTTATGTTTCTGAGTAGTGTCTGACGTTCCTTTTTTTTTTTCAATAATCATTTTTATTGTTTTGCCAAACCATTATACAAAAAGTGTCCAAGTTTCTAATGAGTTGTTTTTAATAGAGTTAGTAATATGTAAAATTTGCAACAAAATCCAAAAGATTTATTATTTTCCTTGGAAATGTTTTCATAGGTATTTTTACACCCCAAATATACTTCAGGGGATTTTTATTTCTGAGTTGGATAGCAATTGCTGTAGGTGTGATGGAGACATACCTATCAACTTCTTAGTGTAAAATTCTGGACATAGTCATAACTAAAATAGGGGAAAAATCACAAAAGAAGTACTAGATTTTAAATACTCATCATAAACTTAGTTGATAAAAATAACAGTATCTGCATTAACATGCACTTTCTGAAGGATATGAATTCTGAAATTAAATGTCTGCCATTATTGAGTGACTTCATTCCTCAATGTTTTGCCAGAAAACCAATATTTTATGAGGAACAGACCAAAGATATGAGGTGGAGTCTAGTCAATTTTAGACAGTTAGAGACTCGAACTCATTTTATGGGATATTATGCTTGAATTTGTGCCTAAGATGCATGAATCTGAGGTTGTCCTTGATGGCATACTCTCTGTTAAGGACCAGGAACTAGCTGTTGTTGAGTCCTAGTCTAAAGAGTATTGCTTTTATCAACTACCTTATTCCATACCTGGAGCTGTTGGGTTCTAGGTTTTTGGATGATTGCAAACTAAGAGCAGACACTGAATCCCCCACAAAACACAAACATCTTGCAGGAAGTTTTAATACAAAGAAATGACTGGCGTCAAAGCCGTGGCTTAATACTCAATGCCAAGAAATGCATAATAGTACCTTTTAGGAAGTCGGCCAGCCTGGGAAACTACCTCATTGATAAAACACCCCTGAGATTAGACCTAGTAGTCAGGGGCTTGGGGGTGCATGTAGATAGTAACCTGGCTTTCGACAAACAGGTGTCCAAGTTAGTAAGAAATTCATTCTATGTCACTACTTGTAAGTAAAGGCATGGCATCCAGATCCATTGAGATCATAATGCCACTTTATTCGGCTCTCATCAGACCTATTGTTGAGTATAACACCGTCTTTGGTATGTACCTCACCAGGCACATGCAACAACTGAAATGTCCACAGAGGCTCTTCACAAAAAGAATACAGGGCATAAACAAAATGTCCTATGTAGATGGCCTCAAAGCCCTGTCTCTGTACAGTGTTCCCTACAGACTGTTGAGAGGAGATCTGTGCCTGGCATACAAGGCATGTTTGGGCCCCGCTTATATGGACCTTACATATCCACAAAATGAACTGCGTCAGAAATACTAGATCCAAGTACTAACATTTTGCCTACAATATAAATAGGACATGATGGAGGGGTAGGTATGTGTCTTGGAGAATTCCCATTCTCCGGGACAGGCTTCCCATCTATGTTAAGCAAAGCCATATTCAAGTGTAACCTGGACCAGTAGATGGGAAAGCAGAAATTCATTCCTGGTCTAGCATGCCCTAGCTAGAATATAACCCTTTAAAATAACATATAAAGCAAAATATCTTGTGGCAGACATTTGGGTTGCATGGCTAAGCTTTTAAAGGCCCTAGTGGTCATTAGCCTAGTATACACCTATGAACCTATGTTTGAGAAACTGATCATTGTAGTTCATGCCTTTGTATCTTCTTGCTTGGACTGTTGTAATTCCCTGTACCTGAGGCTGATGGTTTCCAAATTTGAATAATTGCAGGTAGTGCTGAACTCTGCTGTTTGGCCACTACCTCACACTACTCATTACTATCATGTTACAGCAGTATTTTGGAACATTTACTAGCTGTCTGTTCAATTTTATATCACCTGTAAGGTGCTGGTTTTGGATAATCTGACCTTACATGACTTGAGTCCATCCTTTCTGAAAGAGTTGATGGTGCAATACCATCTGACTCATAGCATCTGATTCACTAGCGTGGGACTTTTTAACCTACTTGCTGATCATCGGCCCCTAATAAATGACCCATTCATTGCCTCCTCATTGAGGGGAAAGAGTCTGCTGAGAGGGGCTGTCATTTAGCCAGTTCTTAGAGGTGTTTTTGTTTTTTTCTTTATTCTTTCTAAGCTCTACAGACCTGTGCATCCTTAGTTCCACTAAAGTTTGTGGGACATGCATTGAGTTGACCACTCTAAGCAGTTCACTTCCATAAGGAATGCATGCTGGCAAGTAACCCAACCTTCCAACCTCCGAACATTCAAGCAATTTCCCTGATTTTCACTGGGAAAATTGTACCTATGCATTCCCTAAATGTGCACAACTTTTTTTCCCCCAGGAAAAATGAGCAGGCCAGTCACCTTCACTTCTCCCACCTCCCTGTCTTGCTCCTTCAGTGCCTCTGTCATTAATTGAATCCCCATCGCTAGGGCTTCTTTCCTCTCCATCATGGAACCAAGCTCCACCAGCTTGGGGCTCTCAGTTTCAAATGTGCAGCTCGATTCCTCTAAGACTTGATCCTCAGCATACCAGACACCACATTTTTGGAACCTGCCATCTCAGCAGAGTGTATAGCTTTCTTTCATGAAGTTTTGCCTCACTTGGACTTATTTTCTTTTGCGCTTGTATTTATATTTAGGTTTTATATACCAAATCTGGTGTTAGGCACTCTGCACTGCATTGTCATTATTGCACCAGATTCCAAGATTATTAGCTGTTTTTTTTAATACAGCATTTACCTATTTTTATACAGCATTTACAAATCCTTCATATAGCCTTTAACTATTATTTTGACATAAATTTGCAAACCTGGGTCTATCTGTGGATTTATCAGCAGTGTAGTATGTCTCTTTTGTAATATATTTACCCAATGCTTTGATAATAAGTTATATAGCCACATAGTCTTATTTGCTTTACTATTCACCTGGTTAATTAAATTTAACAGATTTGTAATGCATGGTGCACGGTGATTACACAACATTGTTCTGTAAAAGACAAATCAGTTACACTCTACTAAAGCATGAGACCCGGTCATAACAAATGTTAAGTACCACCTGTTTCACTTGTTAAGGCTGGGTCTCATGCTAGGCAGTCAGATCTGCCAGTATCGACCAGCAAAAGATAATGTCAGAATAAAAAAAAAGACACTTCTGCCTGCTGTCCATACCAATAATGCGTCCCTCAAATCCACTTGTAAACTTAGAAAGTAGCTAGAATAACGTGCTCTCCAGCTTTTAATGAAGGATATGATGTCTGAAACTCAAACGAATGTCACTATTTAGTGACTTCAGTCCTCAGCGATTTGTCTGAAAACCAAATATTTTATGAGGAACAGACCAGACGTGAAAGAAAAATCTGGACATTCTGCCAAAATCTAGACATTTAAAAAGCATGGCAAGGTGTATGTAAACATACAAAGCCAGTGTGCCGAACAGTCACAGCCCTTAAGGCAAAACAACACACCTGATACACTTGTAATAGGTGACTCTATCATCAGGCACACTGACGTCCCGCTCACCAGGCTGAACAAGGAGAAGGTCACGGTGAGCTGCCTGTCAGGCACTAGGATCCGCCACATAACACAAGCACTCAGGTCACTCCAAGGCAAGTACAAATATGACTCAGTCATTGTCCAAGCTGGTGTGTATGACCTGAGATGTACCTCCCTGGACTACATGAAAAGAGACATAGAGGAGCTCTCTGAGCATGTAGCCCAGGCCGGTATGACCCTGACCTTGAGTAGCATCTTACCCTCACCAAGAAAGATGCCACAATATAAAGACAAGATGATCAATTTCAACAACTGGCTTAAGTATTGGTGTTATTCAAAGGGTATCCAATGCCTGTCAGCCTGGGATGACATGCTCGACAAGCCACGATGCTTCGCTAGGGACAGGTTGCACCTGTCACCCCTGGGCTTTCGGATATTGGCAAAGGCTCTTGCTACCCCCATAGTGCCTTTTTTAGACAAGGCTCAAAAGACAAACCCACTTCCGTAGGTATCGCAAGGGATAAGAAACTAAGAGTAATGCTACTCAATGCCAGAAGTCTAAACCTCAAGTTGCACGCACTCAAAACTCTCCTTAGCATGGAGAACATCGATATCTGTGCAGTAACAGAAACCTGGTTCAAGGCTCCCGAGAGCACCCCACCACTACCAGGTTATACCTCATACCATGCTTTTCAGCCCCAAAACTTGGACCGAACCACAAAAGGAAGGGGGAGTATCAATATTCGTCAAAGATACCCACACTTCCAGGTTGGTGGCACAGCACGAAGCATCAGAGACTATCCATGTGCAACTAACAGTGGGTAAAACTGCCTTCCAGTTTATAGACTGCTACAGACCACCCTCCCAAACCTAGGAACCCCACTCGGCCTTCCTGAGAACACTGGAAAATATGAAGGTCTCCCCAAACACCATTATATTGGGCGACTTCAACTACCCAAACATAGACTGGGAGCATTACTCTAGCTCCAACACCAGAGCCCAAAGGTTCCTAGAATTTATAAACTCAAATGCTATGGAACAACTTGTTACCACTCCCACAAGAGGGGAAAACATACTGGACCTGATCATCACCAACATGGGGACTCTATGCTCCAGACCAGTAAGAGCACTGGTAAGATCAGACCGTAAACTAATCTCACTGGATATTCACATTCCGACTCCACCCCCTGCCCTGAAAACCACAGTGAAAAACTTCTCTAAAGCAAATTTCACACTCCTGAAAACCGAGGTGGAATCCTTCAATGCCCCCGGGCCTGTGGAAAATATGGCCCAGACCGCAGAATCCTTTATAAACGCATTCTATGAACACCTTCAGGAATGCATGGATCGTGTAATCCCAAATAAAACCAAGACCCAATCCTCCAAAGGCAGATGTCCTGTCTGGTGGACCCCAGCCATAAACAAACTATACAATAGAAGGAGGAAGATACTACCTGATGGAGCAAAATCCCAAAAAGGGAAGGCATCTCTGATCAGTATTAGCAGAAAACTAGAGGCACTCATAAAATAGTCTAAGGCCAGCTTCGAGAGAAAAATTGCACAGGACACTAAGGATAATCACAAGGCTTTCTTTAGTTATGTTAGGAACCTGGGTGGGAATTCCCAGATATGCTCAGAATTAGTCCAAAATGACAAAAAAATACACCGAACCCACAGACATTGCCAACATCCTAGCTGACAGGTTCAGCGCAAACCTCCCCCCCCCACCAAAAGGGCAAATATCTATCCTGCAGAGTGCTGCCCCCCTGATATCTCAGATGCTCAGGTAAGAGCTGCCCTCTCCAAAGCAAAAAACACAGCATCAATGGGACCAGACGGTGTCCCGGGCTGCGTCCTACATGAACTCCAAGAAGAGCTAAACCCAAACATAAAACTACTGTTCAATCACAGCCTTACTACAGGATATGTACCCAAAAAGTGGCATACAGCAACAGTGGTCCCTCTCCACAAAGGAGGTGCCTCAACGGATCCTGTAAACTATCGCCCCATAAGCCTGACTAGCTTGATCTGCAAAGCTATGGAAAGGATCATCATGGACCTCATAAATAAAGATATTGGGGACCTACAGACACTGGATCCTACCCAGTTCGGCTTTGTTAAGGGCAGATCCTGCCTCTTAAACCTGGTTGATTTCTTTGAAACAGTCACCAAGGGCATTGACGAGGGGAAGGTGATCCATACAGCCTACCTGGACCTCGCAAAAGCCTTCGATAGAATACCCCACTCGGGCATTGTAGATAAGCTCACCAGCTTAAATGTAAACCCCTATGTCACTAGATGGGTTGTAAACTGGCTCAAGGACAGAACCCACATGGTTAGAATTGCTGGAGCCATGTCAGACTCCAAACCATTTACAAGTGGCGTCCCACAAGGCTCAGTCCTGGGACCTCTCTTGTTCGGTATATATTTCTCGGAGGTACAGGCCAACACGGAAGGACTGTGGCTGACCAAGTTCGCAGATGACTGCAAACTGGGTGCCATAATCGACTCTCCAGCCGACACAAGCATCCTCCAAAAGGGCCTCATAGAAACAGGCAACTGGTGCAGAGACATGGCCTCAAGCTAAATGCCAAAAAGTGTATAGTCATCCCCTTTGGCAAAAACAAAGTGCCCACAAATTACCACATAGGTGGTAATCCATTAAGTACAGAAGAAGTAATTAGGGACCTGGGGACCCAAATTGATAGCAATCTCTCATTTGACAACCACGTGGCCAAAGTGGTTAGAAAAACATTTTATATAGCCCACCTAATCATGAAGGGATTCACATCTAGATCAGGGGAGGTCATCGTGCTTCTTTACTCATCCCTCATCAGGCCCATAATTGAGTACAATGCCCCTTTTGGGATGTACCTTACCAGACACCTGCAGCAACTGGAAAGACCCCAAAAGTACCTCACCAAGAGGATCAAAGGGCTCAAACAGATGCCATATGCTGCCTGGTTAAAGAAACTCCAGCTCTACTCAGTGGCATACCATACCGCCTGCTCAGAGGCGATCTGTGCCTGAAGTATAAAGTCATGTCCAACCCGGAATTAATGGACATGCTGCACCTCAGAAAATCCAAATCCCATCGAGCTACGCACTCGAGAGACTTGAACCTCAGCACTGAAATAAATAGGACATGCTGGAGGGACAGATTCATAACCCAGAGGCTCCCTTCACTCTGGAGTAAAATCCCAGTCCAGGTTAGGCAGAGTCCCTCATTGACTTTCTTCAAGAGGAATCTTGATGAGTGGATGGCAGATCGTAAGTTTACCCCGGGTATCACTTCTGTGTCACTGTTAGACAGAGGCACAGTATACTAACCTCGAAAAAGGGCATAGCAAAATTAATTTAAAATGGGTGGCGAAAGCCAAACACATTCTGGCTAGGCTTATAAATGCCCTAGGGCAGATAGCCAAGTATGAACCTATGAACCTATGACTGTGTTGCACTGTTTTTCTGACCATACTCGCCAAGTGCTTTATGGCTTTGAAAGCCAGCAAAACACTTGTCTTTCCCCCCCCTGTAGCTAGTAGTAGTACATGGAGCAGATAAAGCTCCATGCACTGTAAAGAATTGTGCTCGGGTCTGTGATCATAACCTTTATTTATGTGTTTTTGATATGGATGCCAAAATTCTCCTCTTGAACTTTGCCCTCGAGGTGAATTTCTTGGCATCTGTGTCTGAAACAAATAATAAACAGGTTTTGATCAGCGACCCTATTATAATCCTTTGACATTTTCCCTGCCCTGTGAGTGCATGCTGCCTGTGGTCTAGTTTAGTTTGCTGTACCATGGTTGCTAATCTAGTGAAATAGAATTAATATGTACTGTTCACATATAGGTAAAGTCATTCATTTTGTGTTTTTGCATCTTTGTTTTGTGCAAAGAAGACTGTATTTCTGAAGTCTTAAGTCTATTTTTCTGTTTATCTTTTTTGAAAGATGTGTTTATTATTTATTGAAAATGTAGCAGAAAACTGTTTATGTGACCTAAACTGGATATTAAGCTAATGTACCCATTACAAGTAGGGCATGCTGATGAAAGTGAACAAAGGCAAACACAATGGGTTTAGTGAAGAATTTCCTTAGTCCTTTGACATGCTTTAATTTAAATGACTGGTGGATCTAATTTGATTTCTTAGAAACACAACTGCTGCCAATCTAAATAAGTTAGGTTTGGAACTCCAGAATAACTGCAGTACAAAATCTACACAAAGTATGGTGAGATTATCAAAATATAATGAATACTGAATGTGTTAGATACAGCAAAGGTGAATAAGACAAACTTATGGAAATATAAACAATTTCCTACAGTAGGCAAGCATTAAGTCTAGATTTAACCACTGTTTTTGCTTGTGTATGTAATTGCTGTCAATAACTATTTTGTTTCTGTCTAGATTGTTGTGGAGTTATGTCAGATTCTGGAAGTAGAAATAAAAGTTAAATAAAAAAGTGTGTAAAAGTATAAAATCAAAATAGTAGTCTCAGACTTGGCATATATAGCTTGCTCCTTAAATTCTGTGTTATCTTGGACAAAGGTTAAAAGTGATCTGTGAACATGTAACACATGTAAGTGCTATCGCATGTTAAAAATGAAATGTGTATATGTAACACATAGAAGTGCTATCGCATACTTAAAAATGTCTGCTACTTTAATTCCATTTTACTTACAGTACTTTTGTAAACATTTGTTATGAGAAATTACAGAGATTCTGCGTTGTGTAGTGAGTAATGGTGATGAATTATTTTGGTGAGGGTGGTGAGTTTATGGCAGTAACATACATATTAGAGAACTAAAGTGTCACTTATGATCAGGTTCCATTTAATAATGCTGGTGATCATAATAAGGGAGGTGGTCTTAACACCCAAGAGTGATCTGATTCTGCATAGCAAACAAATGTGTTGTGAGTTGGCAGATGTGATTGTAGGGAATGGGCTGTAGCTGTGACTGACATTCTTCAGCTTTAGTGCAAACCAGAGGCACTGAAGGCTGGTTACATTCCCTGTACATTTATTTTATCCTGACTATCAAAATTACAGTAAGAGACCTGCAGAACTTCTGGGTAGATACTATAGGAATAACCCACGCCTGGGTGTGGGTAATGCTGGATTTACCCACGGTTGGTGTGGTTTGGTCACGAGGTCGAAGCCCGAGTGGCCAAACAAAGCCAACCTTGGGTAAATCCAGCATTACCCACACCCAGAAGTGGGTTATTGCTATTATACAATGACATTATTTAAGAAAAAAAATAATTACTTTTCTTAAATAATGGCATTGTATAATGCCTCCTTGCTGCCCTTCCGCAGCTGTCTGGGTATTCTGCGGCAGTTCTGATGTACTGCGCATGCGTATATTTACGCAGTACATCAGAGCTGTGGGCAAAAGCAACGGAGAAAGCAATATCTCCGTTGTTTTTTACAGCCTGTCTCGCCGTTTAACATAGCGAGACAGCTTTAAAAAAAGCAACGGAGAATTTCCGTTGCTTTTTTTAAAGCTGTCTCGCTAGGTTAAACCCATTTAACATAGCGAGACAGTTTTGAAAAAAGCAACAGAGAAAGCAAGATCTCCGTTGCTTTTTAAAGTGTCTCGCTGTGTTCAACTCGTTTAACATGGCGAGACAGGTTGTAACAAGCAACGGAGATCTTGCGTTCTCCATTGCTGTAAAAAAAAAAAAAAAAAGAGTTATACTAATGGAAAAAGTCAGGGAGACCGGACCTTTTTCCATTACTATAACTCTGATTTACAATGCGCACGCTGACCAATCAGTGTGCACGTTTTGGAATATTAATTGGGGGGGGGTCGTTGTATAATAACATGGTTCCCTAAACCAGAAGGCCATATTCAAAAGACAGGAAGCTTCATACTCTCCAGGCTTCCACAGGAGGGTATGAAGTGATCCATTTGGACCTTTTTCAGGTTTGGCTGGGGGGTTACAAGAAGTTCAAGTCAGAAGCAGAGCACTTCTTTTTAAGTGTTATAAGGCAAGTAAAATGTTAAATAGTATGTATTACAGATGTAACTAGCTGAATATATATATAATATATATATATATATATATATATATATATATATACATATACACACACACACACACACACACACACACACACACACACGTATATGATTTTACACAGTAGTGTATAAAATAGCTAATATTATAAGTGTTAGTAATTGCAATTTGTGTGTGTCTGTGTGTGTGTGTGTGTGTGTGTGTGTGTGTATATATGTGTGTGTATATGTGTGTGTGTCTGTGTGTGTGTGTGTTACCCCCTTTCATTTCAGTTTAACTTCACCCTCATCTCCCAACTTCTCATCTAAGTTGAAATCTCCTCTCTCAAAAATGATCCATTTTGCACCTGTCACAATTTCTGCTATGCACACACTAAATTTACAGGTTCATTGGTAAGTACTAGTCTAACTGCCCTTGTGGGACATTTCAAGCCTAGCCAATGACCCTTTTTGATTGAAATAACCTATCCTATTTGGTTATATATTAATTTTACACATCCCATGGTCAGTAATTAAATATTACCCCAAATGAGAATAACTGGGATCATACCTTAAAGGGTATCCATGCATTGGATAAAGCATTTAGGACCTGCCTCGGTCCATTAGTAAAACAGGGGCAGTCTTTTTTTTTTAAGCACCTTTATTGAATTATCTCTTGTGCCATAGGCAACTGTACATTTATGTAAAAGTAATCAAACTGTGTTAGCAAGTAAACGTTTACAAGCATTTACATTTATTCTGTAAACTGTTCTTAATTTGTATTATGTTATGTTTGCTTTTGTAACTACCTTTGGAGCTTTTCTCCCCGGGCCTCTGCTGAAAATGGACATGTATCTAGTTGGACTATCCCAGTCAACAAATGTAAAATAAATAAATAAATATTGCTATATATCATATAACCTAATATTAAATTCCTGCTTTTTTCAATAAGAAGCATCTTTATTAAGCCATCACTTATGATATAGGGAATCATACAATTATATAAATGAAAACAAACCACATTGACACAATCATAGTTGCAAACATTTTACATCACAAACCATAGTGGCACACTTCCAGTTGCAAACTTTATACATCACTTATAATCTACTCAGTCATTTTCAGTCAAACATTACATAGCCCATTTAAGTCTTGCCTTATTTTAAACCTCATTCCTCCCCTGTATGTATTGTTTCCACAGTTCCCATTTTTTCCTAAGTAGTTTGCTTTTACTGTTTTCTGAAGATCTCAGTTCCAATTGTTTTATATCTGTTACTATATTCACTACTTCTAGTGTAGTTGGTTTAGATTTTAATTACTATTTTCTAGTAATTGTTTATTTGGCAGCCACCATAATTAGACAAAACAAGGCCTTTTCATGTCTAGGCAGTTCCGATTCTGTATCATACCTCAGAAAAATCATCTCCCTCATCACACCTATCTGTCCACCCAGCATCACCGACAGTGCATCCCGCAGGGAATCCTTAAAGTCTGCCAACTCACTGCGCTCCCAGGAAATATGTTCCCAATTACCTCTTTCTTCCCTGTCACACCACTGTTTGCTGTCTATCTGAGGAAAAATTCTCTGGAGTCTGCTTGGAGTATAAAAATATCTATGTAAACATTTCCAAACAAAAGTCCTAAATCTCCTGTATTTTGTTGCATATTTGGGAGACATACATGTATCTTTCCATTGTTTCTTTGTGAATTGCTTATCTAGTCTCACTTCCCAATCCTTTATAACCTCTAATTGAGTCTTATAGTTGTCATGCAATATTTTATATGTTCTACTAATTATTCCTTTTTTTAATGGCAGCTTTTTTTCTAGATTCTGCTAAAAACTCTACCATTGCTCATCTGTCTTTCATTTAAGAACCCCTATGTCTTTCTTTTTGCCTATACTGTGATATCAGTCCTTGGTAGGGAAGGTAATTTCTAACCTGCAGTCCAAATAAATTGTTGGCATCTTCCCATTCTATCATCTTTCCCTCTCTAGTTATTTGTTCCCAGTATCTTGGTTCCTTTGCCAGTTTTCTCAAATAAATTCTAGCCCCCTCTTGCCTATTGTCAATATCTCTAATTGCAGTCATCCCTATCAGCAGAATCTCCTTTATCCATTCCCATGTTGGGTTAGTTCTTAGGATGCTCTCTGCTACTTTATATGTATACTATTCTGTATGATTATTGTTATTCTCTGTAAAGGCCTGCATTCAAAATCCCGGTCTCTCCTTGTATCGAGCTTCCCCCCTGTTATATCATCATCCCTTTCCACTTTGGATTATAGTTTTCTGCTTGTGCTATGTATATGAGCCTTAACTGTGTAGATCTGAAATACCTCTTAAAATCGGGTAATCCAAATCTGCCCTGTTCTAGTGGAAGAATTAGTTTATCCCACTTGACTCTTACCATCTTTCCCTTCCAGATAAAGTCCTTCAGCTCTTTATTAATTGCTCCTCTTGTTGATAAAAATATGCCTGACCTGTCTGTGTTTAAGACTAATGGGGCTAAAAACATTTTAACTGCTTGTATCTTACTATCCATATCCATATAACAAAGCTTCCATTTTCTCAGTTTTTGTATTATCTTTTGTTTAGTCTCTTCCCACATATCCTTACCTGCCACATCAGAATAATTTTTAATCCATACTCCTAAATACTTCATTTTATATCCCTATAAATATGGATATTGCTGAACCAATTCATATGTGGGCACATAATTATCACTATTACCTTTGTATTAGCTTCATTAATTTTGTATCCTGAAAAGAAATGAAACTGCCTCATAATGTTTCACATTATTGTAATGTCTCTTTCCGGTTTTGTCAGGTATAAAATATCATCTGTAAGTAGAACCAGCGTTTCTTGACTACCATACCAATTATCTCCTTGAATTTCTGAGAACTTTCCTCTTTGTTATTTGCATTATATTTAGAACCACTGGCAAAGAAAAGTAAAGAGGAAATCCCTGCCTGGTTCCTCTGCTCAAGCAGAAATTATCAGAGAGGACCCTTCCCACTTTAATTTTCACCTCTGATCACTCGTATATCCTCCTAATCAACCTTTTATTTTTTTTTCAGGAAATGCAAATGCTTCCATTGCCCTGCTCATAAAGTTGCAACTTACTCTGTCAAATGCTTTCTCTGCATCAAGACCCACATGTCAAATGCTTTCTCTGCATCAAGACCCACAGACACCAATGGTATTTTATTACATTCTGCTTCCCATTGGATCATCAGCATTCTGTTAACATTGTCAAATGTCTGCCTGTCCTCCATAAAACCACATTGCTCCATATCTATCAATTTTGGCATTACTTTTGCCATTCTTTTAGCCATTATACACATGAACACTTTATAATCATGGTTTAATATTGAAATGGGCCTGTACGAAGTTGGATCGGATGGATCTTTACCCTCTTTAGTTATTTCAGCTACCACTGCTTTCTTCCAGGATGTAGATACTACTCCTCCCCTTAAAATACTGTTAAACAAAACCGTCCAGATCTTATCAGTTTCTTCCCTCCTAGCTTCCAAACTTCCACAGGAATACCATCTATTCCTGGGGACTTTCCTGAAGATTAGTTAGTTATTGCAATTTTTATCTCATCTCCTCCAATCCTGGTAGGAATGGAGCCTCATCGATGTCTAACCTTGGCATATTTAATTCTTCCATAAACATTTCCATTTCCATTTTTTTTTATTTCCATATTTTTTTGCTTTATGCAGACTTTTATAGACTTTACTAAATAGTTCTAATACCTCTACAGGATCATTTGTTACCTTCCTTGTTATAGGCTCCCTAAGCTTTGCAACAGCCCTTTCAACTTTCTCTTGCCTGAGTCATTGTGCTAAACGTTTTTGCGCTCTAGTGTTTTTAGAAAACAGTTGCTTAACAGCAATCTTTCTAAACTTGTGTATATTATCGAAGTAATTCCTTATTTTCTGCTTAGCCTTCCTGCATTTGATCCTTTTCTTTTTATGTTAGATTCCCCCTCTTCTGCAATACGTTAACATTTGTCAGTCCCTCTAAATGCTTCTTGTTACTTCTTAACCATAGCTCCCTTTCTTTTATTTCTACCATATTTTTAAACTCCACCTTAATTTTATCCCACTCCTCAGCTATATTTTCAGAAGTAATTTCTATCCTCTGGAGTAGCCCCTGCGTAATCTCCACTACCCATTCTTTAAATTCCTTCTTTTCAACATATAGGTGGGAAAGCACTAGTGTCTCATTTTCATTTCATCACCCTGTGTTTTTATTTTTAGTTATTATTGATGCATGATCTGAAATAGTTATTGGGTGCATATCAAGACCTTCAGTTAAATGCACATGTTCCTGTGAAATGTAAATTCTATCTTGCCTAGCCCAGATTTAGTTTTTTTTATCTTTTTCTATCGCTATTGGAGCTCCTCTTGCAATTGATTTATGTATTCCTGTTTTCCTTTGTCCTAGCTATTAGGCTGAATAACCATCCTGAAACCCTTTATCAAATTTACAGGTTCAGTTCTTTCCAAGTGTGTCTCGTGTAACATAGATATTTGCACTCTACATTTTTAATGTAGTTCACTATTCTTTCTTTTTTGTATTTGTGTGAGACCATGGACATTTAAAGACATGACAGAAAGCATCATTGTATTAAAAAGTTATTATTCCCACCTTTTACGTATAACACATTTTTTGTTAAATGTCTAGTTCTAGCTTTTGTGCTACATGCATACACTGTCTGACAGGTTGAACTTTTATATAGTTGTTTCTTGTAATATGCATTTGAGCCTATGTCGCAGCTTACAAAACTTTTTGTTTTATTAAAAGCCCTCAAACAAAAAACAAACAAGCCCCGAATACCCCCCTAAGTCCTATTAATTTAATACCAACATACAAAAGTATGTACATCTTCAAATATTGAATTTTTGCCCTGCTAATAGGAACAGATGTCCCAAACTGACATCCACACTCAAAGACTCTAAAAGAAGGGTTATCCATGCTAAGACGCATGGTGCAGCCTGTTCTTCTACTAAGTGCTAACTGGTTTTGTCTTACCTTTAAAGCTCTCCCAGCTGGGAAATCCCATGAATGCTTTCAGTGAACATTAGCTCCTAGCTAGTTTATTTTCTCTTTTCCCCCCCAGTCAATCACTGTCTACCAGACTGTAACCAGTTTCTCTTTATGAGATTGACACCATGGAGATATGAGAACCAGACAGCCAATATCTCTTCATCACATCGTTTCCATGGAGACATGAGGGCTAGGTACAGAATTGCTACTAATCAAACATTCATTTGCAAGAAAAAGCTTCATAATGTTCAATATTATTTTTCATTTACTTGCTTTCTCTTAAAACGTGTTACTAAATCAACCTAAGATTCTTAATCCAGTCATTTCCCCATGCAAGAATGAGAAAAAGCACATTATTTTTTCTTTTGTCATGCTCTTTTAACCAGGCATTTTTTTACATTGCAGTGTCTACATTTTTTAAAACAGAACAAGAAGAAAGAGAGAAGGTAGAAAGAAATGGAAAAAGAACAGCAGCACCTATTTTCAATTCCCATTACACTTAAAAAAAAAAACAATAAAATAAATAACTGAGAAAACTTACTTTATAGCATGGAAAGAAAACCACACACCACAAAAGCAGTACTATTAAGGAAAATATTTTATTTACTTACAGTTAACTTTCTCCCCTCTCTTCCCCTCCCCAGAACGTTTTTCCAAACAATAATGACATGAAGTAGGCCATATACTTCAGAGTCCTCAACAAGTTCATCAGATTCTGAAAAAGTCCAATATTTCCAGATTTTCTTGTTCTGTCATATTTCACAAATATAATTATTGTGTTATAATCCCACATTGTTACTGGTTTTATTTCTGTTCATCCCCATCTGCCAAATCCTGTCTCTGCTTCATTTCCAACATACTCACAATTTTTCTACTCAACTCTCGTGCTCCCTTCCTTCTCTCCAACATTTTCTGATGAAACAGTGGGAAAAGAATCACAGGTACAGTCTCGCTGTGATCTTTATTATCAGAAGAACAAGGAGGAGAATTTCTTTGTGTCACGGCTCTCATTTTGTTAGACAAACTTTTGTATTTCCTTCTTAGCATGCATTTCATCAAAAAATAGTTTTGTCCCTCAAGGGAAGAATACCTTGAAGACAGTTGGGTAAAGCAGTT